>NC_080169.1:107316180-107466092 GCF_950295315.1 Erinaceus europaeus
CCAGTGATAACCCTGGAGGAAAAAAAAAAAAGTACTCTTTGCTCTGTATATAAACAGAGGAATCTTTAAAAAGCACTCTGTGGGCTTTGTCTACATGATTTAATTATTTTTTAAAAGACATATTTATTTATTTATGTATTTGTGTATTTATTTAGGTTAATGCTTTACAGTGCAATCACTGACATATGCATTATATAATAAGCCCCCACAGTTTTCTTCCTATCCACCCCCCAAAGTCCTTTGCTTTGGTGCAATACACCATGACCAGTCCAGTATCACTTTGTGCTCTCCCTCCCTGTCCCCATTTTATTATGTCTCACTAATAAATAAGATCATTTGGTATTTGTCCTTCTCTTTTTGGTTTATTTCACTCAACATGATGTCCTTGTGTTTCATCCAAGAGGATGCAAAGGGGACAAACTCATCATTCTAACAGCTGAGTAGTATTCATATATATATATATATATATATATATATATATATATACACACATATGTCATTGTTATTGATGTTGTGTTGTTAGATAGGATAAAGAGAAATGGAGAGAGGAGGGGAAGACAGAGAAGGGGAGAGAAAGATAGACATCTGCAGACCTGCTTCACAGCTTGTGCAGAGACTGCTCTGCAGGTGGGGAGCCGGGGGCTGGAACCTTCTTCTTCTTCTAGCATTTGCCCTTCTTCCGTAGCCAGTCAACAGCGTCAGGTTGAGCCTGATGTAAAGTTTCGAGACCTCCTTTGAATCTGGAGAGGTGGCAGTCGTTGACTATGTGGGTCATAGTCTGTCTATAGCCGCAGGGGCAGTTCGGGTCGTCTCTGGCTCCCCAGCGATGGAACATAGCGGCGCACCTGCCATGGCCTGTTCGATAGTGATTGAGGAGGGCCCAATCATAAGGTGCTAGGTCAAAGCTGGGTCGACACTTGCAGGGGTCTGTGATGAGGTGTTTGTTCTTTACCTCAGCTGACTGCCAACTCTGTTTCCAAGAGTCTGGAACAGAGAAGTTCAGTGTAGGCATAGGGGACCAGATTGGGTGACGAGACGTCAAGCGTTGGACAGGGTGGGCGAAGATCTCCGCATATATTGGCAGGTCCGGTCGAGCGTAGACATGGGAAATGAACTTAGATGATGCCGCATCCCGACGAATATCTGGCGGGGCGATGTTGCTAAGAACCGGCAGCCATGGAACCGGGGTGGAACGGATGGTACCAGAAATTATCCTCATGGAGGAATATAATTTGGAATCGACCAAGTGGAGATGGGGGCTACGGAACCATACTGGGGCACAGTATTCTGCAGTGGAATAGCATAATGCCAGAGAGGATGATCGTAGTGTGGAAGCGCTCGCGCCCCATGAGGAGCTGGTCAGTCTTGCAATGATGTTATTCCTCGCGCCCACCTTTGCTGCAGTTTTTATGAGATGTTCGTGAAATGACAGAGTGCGATCGAGAGTAACGCCAGGATAGACTGGCTGGGCTTCATGCCGGATTCTTGTATCGCCAAGCTGCACATTAAGCTCATGCGAGGCTGAGGCATGGTGTAGATAGAAAACAGATGATACCGTTTTTGCAGTGCTAGGAATTGATTAGTCACCATTTTTTACAGTAATCAGATACCAGAGACATGTCTTTCGTGAGTGTTTCCTCGAGGATGTCGAACTTGGATGCCTGAGTTGCACAGCAGATGTCATCGGCGTAGATGAACTTCCTTGAAGAAGTTTCTGGGAGGTCACTGATGTAAATATTAAATAGCGTAGGAGCCAGAACAGAGCCCGGTGGGGGGGGCCACTTGAGACAAGTCTCCATCTGCTAGACTTGTCACCCAGATGCACCCGGAATCTTCTGTTTTGGAGAAGAAACGATATAGTGTTGGCCACCCATGGAGGCAGGCATCTTGAGATCTTGACTAAGAGACCACGGTGCCAGACCGTGTCATAAGCTGCTGTGAGATCAACAAAGACAGCACCCATCTTTAAATTCTTCTGGAATCCATTTTCAATGTACTTTCAATCCACTTTCAAAGCCAGCAACAAGCAGCTCCTGACAGCTTTCAAGCTGTTGGTCCTGCTCTTCAAGTCCTCCAACTTAATGTTGAGGGGCTGTCCTTTGCCAAACGCGTTCTTATTGGTCAACTGGCGATACAGCATCAAGCAGATGTTATCTGCCTACAAGAAACACATATAGCAGTCGATGAAGCTGCTCGATTCACCATCAGTGGATTCGATTTAATATGCTATAATCTCCATCCTAAACATGGCCGAGCCATCTACGCCAAATCGTGTCTTGCAGACGTTCACCATACGGCCTCTTCGACCTTCTAAGACTCCATTACTATTGGAACTATTCAGTTCGTCAACGTATATAAGCCTCCCAGTGCCTCATGGGATAATGAGGTCCTGCCTAGCCCGAATCACCCAGCCGTTTACGTTGGAGACTTTAATAGTCATCACCAAGACTGGGGATATTCCTCCACTCGTGCTGACGGCTCTATCTTAGCCGACTGGGCTTCAGCGAATGACCTCTCCCTATTATACAATCCCAAACAGCCAGGCTCTTTTCACAGTGCTAGATGGAATAAAGACTCGTCACCCGACCTGTGCTGGATTAGCACAGTCAACAGCCAAGCCTTTCCCGCTATGAGACACATTCTCAAGATCTTCCCGCACAGTCATCACCGCCCAGCTATCATCCACATTGGTCTCCAGCTCCCACTGATTCTGTGCTCGGAGAAACTAAGATGGAACTTTCGGAAAGCAAACTGGCGTCTGTTCAGTGATCTTACCAACAAATCTATTCCTGCAATTCCAATTAACTCTATCCCCTCTGAAGATTCCTACAGGCGCTTCCGCCAAGCCATCTTCAAAGCAGCTTCCCAAGCCATTCCTCGTGGGAGACGTGCTAACTATACGCCTTGTCTTGATGCTGAATGCGAGCAACTACTAAAGCAGTATGATGAGTCAGGCGACCCAGATGTGGCTGACCATCTCATTGCCTCCCTGGATGCAGCACGCCAAGCCCGCTGGCAACAACTCACGGAAAGTCTGAACTTCACCCACTCAAGTAGGAAGGCCTGGAAGCTTCTTCATAGTCTGGGTGCCGGTAGTCAACCCCCTCCTGTCTCCCATCCTCCCGTATCTCCAAACTCAGTGGCCAGTCACCTAACTCAAGTTGGACGTGCTAAGATCGACCCAGTCTGGAAAAGAGAAATTTCCCATGAGTGGTCATCCCACTTCCGGTTATCTTGTCCATCTCCAAAACTCTCTCCCTTTACACTGTCTGAACTGGAAGACGCTTTGAAGAGGGTTAAACCGGGAACAGCTGATGGCTATGATAACATCACCCCAGAACTCATTCTTAACCTGGGTCCCGCGGCAAAGAAGTGGCTCACTTCATTCCTGTCCCACATCTTGGAATCTGAATTTATGCCCAAAATTTGGCGTCATGCGAAGATAATAGCAGTTTTGAAACCAAAGAAAGACCCAACACTGGCCGCCAGCTATAGACCAATTTCTCTCCTCTCCGTGTGTTACAAACTCCTTGAGAGGCTGCTTCTGTCACATATTTCTCATCTTACAGAGAAATTCCTATCACCCGCCCAAGTTGGTTTCCGCCCAGGAAGATCTACCTGCGAACAAGCCCTGGCTGGAACCTGAATTCTAAAGATGGTCCTTATCCTTCGTGCCATGTTCGCTTAACCCGGTGTGTTACTGCCTGAATCCCAATGTCTATATTTTAATTTGAAAAGTTAAAAAAAAATTAAAAAGCAACCCAGAAGGTGGCACAGTGACAAGACAGATGGACTTAAAATCATGAGGTTCTGAGTTCAGTTCCAGGCACCACATATGTACCGGGTTGGCGCTTGCAACCCCAGACACTGAATGTGCTCTGGTTCTCTTTTCTTTCTATTACAAATACACATTTATTTATTTAATTTTTTAAATGAGAGAGATACAGAGAGAAAGACCAGAGCACGGTTCAGCTCTGACTTATAGTGGTGCTGGGGACTGAACCTGAGGCCTTAGAGCCTCAGGCATAAAAGCCTTTTGTATAACCATTTGCTGTCTTCCTAGCCCAATACATAAATTTTACAAAGAAAATTAGTGGGCAAAAGTTAATTAAGTGATAAATTTATCTTTGGTAGAAAATTATTTGGTGTTTATGTTTGCTGTTGCTTTTTTGTTTGTTTCTTTTGCTTCTTTTTAATTTAATTTTATTTTCCCTTTTGTTGCCTTTGTTGTCTTTTAATTGTTGTTGTTATTGTTGTTGTTATTGAAGTCGTCGTTGTTAGATAGGACAGAGAGAAAATGGAGAGAGGAGAGGAAGACAGAGAGGGGGAGAGAAAGATAGACACCTGCAGACCTGCTTCAAGTGGGGGGGCTCGAACCGGGATCCTTATGCCGGTCCTTGTGCTTTGCGCCACCTGCACGTAACCCGCTGCGCTACCACCCGACTCCCTCTTCTTATTTATTTTTTTAAAATTTATTTTATTTATTTTCCCTTTTGTCGCCCTTTTTAAAATTATTGTTGTTATTTATGTCATCATTGTTAGATAGGACAGAGAGAAATGGAGAGAGGAGAGGAAGACAGAGAGGGGGAGAGAAAGACACCTGCAGACCTACTTCAAGGGGGGGGCTCGAACCGGGGATCCTTATGCCGGTCCTTGTGCTTTGCGCCACCTGCGCTTAACCCGCTGCTCTACCACCAGACTCCCTCTTCTTATTTGTTTTTTTAAAATTTATTTAATTTATTTTCCCTTTTGTTGCCCTTTTAAAAATTTTGTTGTTATTGATGTAGTCGTTGTTAGGACAGAGAGAAATGGAGAGAGGAGGGGAGACAGAGGGAGAGAGAAAGATAGACACCTGCAGACCTGCTTCACCGCTTGTGAAGCGACTCCCACGCCCCTGCAAGTGGGGAGCCGGGGGCTGGAACCCAGTTCCTGAAGCTGGCTCTTGCGCTTCAAGCCATGTGCGCTTAACCCGTTGTGCTACTGCCGGACTCTTTTTTTTTTTTTTTTTTTTAACCGGAGCCCTACTTAATAAAAAGTAACAGTGGTGTGGAGGATTAAACCTGGGACCTCCGAGCCTTAGGGATAAGAGTCTGTTTTGCATAAGCATTATGCTATCTTCCACTTCCTAATTATTTAGTATCTGTGAAATATTCTTGGAAAGTATTTCAAAATAATCTCCTGAGTTGGAGGTTGAGTGTAGGAATTGGACAAGCTACTGACACTGGATTTCATCACTATAATTTTGGAAGCATTAGAAATTTTCTTTTCTTTTCTTTTTTTAAAAGATATTTATTTCGCCTCCAGGGTTGTCACTGGGGAGAGGAAGATAGCATAATTGTTCTGCATAAGATATCATGCCTGAGGTTTTAAGGTCCCAGGTTTAATCCCCTGCATTACCATAAACTAGGGTTGAACAGTGCTCTGGTTTCTCTCTCTCTCTCTCTCGGATAAAGAGCCAGAAATTGAGAGGGTAGGGGCTGACAGAGAGGGAGAGAGACAGAGAGACACCTGCAGCCCTGCTTCACCACTCCTGAAGCTTTCCCCCTGCAGGTGGGACCAGGGACTCGAACCTGTGTCCTTGCTCACATGTTCAGCCAGGTGCGCCACCACCCGGCCCCTGGTGTCTCTTTTTGTATTTTTCTCTCCGTATGTCCACTTCAGAAAAATAAATATTTTAAAAGGTTTATTTATTTATTTATTTATAAAAATAACGTGACATATAGGGGTCATCTCAATAACGAAGGATACCTTTTTCTTTTCCAGGTAGTCCATCATAAGAAACTACAAATCCCATGATGCTTGTAGCTTCCCCTTGAGGACCTCAAGTTTCCGAATCGGCTGACCTCGCCTTTGTTGAACGAGTAAATTCTCTAGCTAAAACTGACGCCTGTCACCGAGTGCGGGTCTCACGTTTGTGTACAGCTTAGGTCGCTCGTGCGTGCCTGTCGCAGGGAGTCACATAGTATCTTTCTGTTCAGGCGTCGCCTCGGGCAGCCTCACCCTTTTCTGGGGCCTCCGTGCGGCCAGAGGGCTCCGTTAGTACGTTCCAAGATGGCGACGCTGTTGGCGGTAAATTCGGGTAAGTGTGGCCGGGGCAGAAGGGAACTGTAGGGAAAGGGCGACGATGATTTCTTTGGGAAGCAAGCGGGGCTGTGAAGCTTCCCCGGATCCCAGGCTCCCACGTGTGCCTGGAGCCTTCTCTTCTCCTAGCGCTTGGGGCTAGAGCCCCGCCCCTTCCCAGTTTGAATGGCGCGCCTCTGGTCCTGACTCGGGGTCCGAGGGCCGAGGCTAGGCGGCTGGGCCCATGGCGCCCCCCGTCCCTTTCCTACATGAGCCTTTCGTAGCTCAGAGCCTCGCCTCGCCTCGCCTTCCGCTTACTCCCCGCCACCTTGTCTGTCTTCCACTCGGCTTTGATCAGGCTTCACGGGAGTTGGGAAATGAGCTCAGAGACACCCCCCCCACACCCCCAGAATGATTTTTTTCCAGCCCCGGACGCAGGATGAAAACCCGCCTCTGCAAGGAAGCCCTTTGTGGAGGCCGAGGGTGCTCCTGCGGGCGCCGAGCCCCCCGGGTCGTGCAGACCCGAGGAGGAGGTGTCATGAGCCTCAGCAGATGTCTCGCTGCTCCGTGAGGGTGGTGTGCCCGTCCCGGGAAAAATCCTGACATTCAGAGCTGTAGCTCTTCAGGGGTTGGGGTGGGGGAAAAGGTTAGAATTTAGAAGCCAGGAAAGAATCTGGAAGATTTGGAGTGGATTCTCTGGGCGATTCTCAAAGTGGGAGGTGTTGCCGCCCCCCTAAGGACGCCGACACTGCGGGGCGCGTTTGTCTGGACCCGGTTGCTGGATGCTCGGCTGCAGCCGCGTGGGCGGGGCCAGGAGACCAGAAGGACCGCGGAGAGCTTCCACCTGCTCGGGGTGTCAGTGGCTGCCGGGATTTCATGGGCACAGCAGCCACGCGGGAGACCGCGGGGCGGGGCGGGGGGAGATAGACAGGTAGATCTGTGGGAAACGGTGCGAAACGCACTCTTATGCCTTAAATAAGGACTGAGACACCGAGAGTCATGAACAAAGCAAAAGTTTATATATATATATGCAAGAGTGTAAGCCAGCAAGCACCCCAAAGGCAATCTTCAGAGCATTTTATTTTTATTATTATTTTTGCCTCTAGGGTTATTGCTGGGGCTCAGTGCTTGCACCCATGAACCCACTGCTCATGGAGGCCACTCCCCCCCCCCCCCTTTTATTGCCCTTGTTGTTGTAGCCTTGTTGTGGTTCTTATTACTGTTATTGTTGATGTCGTTCGTTGTTGGATAGGACAGAGAGAAATGGAGAGAGGAGGGGAAGACAGAGGGGAGAGAAAGATAGAAACCTGCAGACCTGCTTCACTGCCTGTGAAGCGACTCCCCTGCAGGTGGGGAGCCGGGGGCTCCAACTGGGATCCCTGGCTTCCTACGCTTAACCCGCGGCGCTACCGCCGGACCCCCCCCTTTCTAATTGAAATTGAAAAGGAAGAAGTGGAGGGGGGGCCGGGCGGTGGCACACGTGTCAGGCGTGCACGGTATTGTTCAGAAGGACCCGGGTTCAAGCCCCAGGTCCCCACCTGCAAGAGGGGAAGCCTCACAGGCGGTGAAGCAGGGCTGCAGGTGTCATTCTGTCTCTCCCTCTCTAGCTCCCCTTCCCCTCTCAGTTTCTTTCTGTCTCTGTCTGTGGGAAACTGTGAAAATGCACTCTGTCTATGCCTTAAAACAAGGACAGACACCAAGATCATAAGCAAGGCAAAAGTCATATATATATATATATATATATATATATATATATATATATATATTTATGGGTGTAAGCCAGCCAGCAAGCACACCAAGGGCAGTCTTCAAGGTCTTTTTATACATTATTAGGACATAGGAACAACCTGTCATTTTCCCATTTGGCAAGATGGAATCTGCTCACCATCTAACCATGCTCAGGAGAAGGGTTGGGAAGGGATGTGAGGAGGGGGCCAAGAAGTCTAAGCTTATAATGTGACTATGATGGGAAAGGACGTATGCGGGAAAGGATGTATGCGGGAAAGGACGTGTGCTAGTGAGTGAGGAAAGGGTTGGGAAGTCCAAGCTAACCTTAAAGAAAAACAGGGCATGGTTGTAGTCACATAGACGGGAAAGGGTCAGGGGTCTGTAGTCAGACTGGATCGATAAACATCCACAGATAGATGGGCTGAATAGACATTGAAAGGCTACAACCAAATGGGCCGTTTCTTATACTATCTAATAATAAATAAATAAAAGAAAAAAGAAAGAAAAGGGAGAAGAGCAGTTTGGGAGGTGGCTCAGGAGCAGAGCATAAGATTTGCATTGGTTTTGGGGATGTGCCTTGGATTCAGTCCTAGTAAGAGTGGTGGTCTGATTTCTCTCTCTCTCTTAAATACTTTATTTATGGAGGCTGAGTGGTAGCGCAGCGGGGTTAAACGTACAAGGATCCGGGTAAGGGTTCCAGTTCGAGCCTCTGGCTCCCCACCTGCAGGGTAGTCGTTTCACAAGTGGTGAAGCAGGTCTACAGGTGTCTATCTCTCTCTTCCCCCTTTCTGTCTTTCCCTCCTCTCTCCATTTCTCTGTCCTATCCAACAACAGTGACAACAAGGGCAACAAAATGGAGAAAATGGTCTCCAGGAGCAGTGGATTCGTACTGCAGGGATAACTCTGGAGGCAGAAAAAAATTATTTATTTATTTGAATGAGACAGAGAAGAATTGAAAGGAATGGGGAAGATAGCAAGGAAGAGAGACAGACACCTGCAGCGCTTCTTCACCACTTGGGAAGTTTTCTACCGTAGATGGGGACTAGGGGCTTGAACCTTAGTCCTTGTGCACTCTAATGTGTGCTCAACCAGGTGTGCCACCACCCAGCCCCCTGATTTCTCTCTCTCTCTCTCTCTAATACATATGCTATATATATATTTATGAATTTATAAATGAGAGGGATAGAACCTCGCCACCTCCTGGACTGCTCAATATATTTTATTTGTTTGTACATACAATTAAATGTATATAAGTAAATATATATACATTTATACTGCTCAGCTCTTGTTTATGGTAGAGTGGGGGGTGAGGGGTTGAGCCTGGCACTTTGGAGCTGGAGCATCAGGAATGAAAATGTCTGCATAATCATGCTATCTCCTCTGCCCTCAGTACGTACTAGAAAGAACATGGAAGTTTAGCAAATACAGAGAATCTCAAGAATAGGCTTTCCTGGGCATCATTTCTCTCTCTCAAATATTTTATTAATTTATTAATGAGAAAGACAGGAGAAGAGAGAACAATCCAGACATCACCTTGGTGCATGCTGCCAGGGATTGAACTCAGAATCTCATGCTGAGAGTCCAGTACTTTATCTACTGTGACACCTTCTGGACCACCTCCCCCCCACTCCTTCTTTCCCTACCTCCCTTATGTGCATTCACTGATTTGTTCTACTTTCCAAAACGGATTGATATTCTTGAAAACCTGTCTAAAAGCTGAGTTTTTCATATCAAACCTTTTCAGAAAGATTTGCAATGATGAAAGGATGTGTTAGTTACATTCACTGGACAATTTTGCTTGGGATTATCTCATTTAATTTCCTTATAACCCTTTGGTGTAGCTGTTATCAAGCATCTCATTTCCCCCATTTTTTGGTATTTATTTTCCTTCTTATGTATTTAATTTTTATTATCTTGGAGTTTCACATCTTTTTCAGTTAGCTAGAGAGAGAAAGAAAAGAGAAGAGAGGGAGGGAAAGACAGCACAGCACCAAAACATCCTCCAGTGTGGTGGAGGCTGCGTTCGAACTTTGGTCATGTTTATGGCAAAACTACACATGATTGAGATTTTTTTTTTTTTTTTTTTTGCCAGAGCACTGCTCAGCTCTGGTTTATGGTGGTGCAGGGGATTGAACCTGGAACTTTGGAGCCTCAGTCATGAGAGTCTATTTGCATAACCATTATGCTATCTACCCCTGCCCACTATTGAGCTATCTTAGTGACTGTTCCCTATTTCAAAAGAGGGATAGGGGGAGTCAGGCGGTAGCCAGTGGGTGCAGAGCGCAAGGACTGGTGTGAGGATCCCGGTTCAAGCCCGGCTCCAAACCTGCAGGGGAGTCGCTTCACAGGCGGTGAAGCAGGTCTGTAGGTGTCTTTCTTTCCTCCTCTGTCTTCCCCTCCTCTCTCCATTTCTCTCTGTCCTATCCAACAATGCCATCATCAACAACAATAATAACTACAGCAATAAAATAACAAGGGCAACAAAAGGGAAAATAAATGAATAAATATTAAAAAAATAAAACAAAAGAGGGATAAAGTGGTTAAGTAACTTTTATGTGCTGGGGGAGACATCGTAATGGTTATGCAAAAGACTTCCATGCCTGAGGCCTCCTAAGCTAGAGCTGAACAGTGCGTGGTAGCTCTCTGTGTGTGCCTTTCATTAAGAATAAGTAGATAAAAAGTATATATACATATTACAGTAACTTTCGCATGGTTCTACAGCTAAGAATCCAAAACCTGTTTCAAGTACTTAAAACTACTGCATTCCTCTACTTAAGCACAAATTGTTTCTTTTTTTTTTTTTTAATTTATTTCTTTATTGGGGAATTAATGTTTTACATTCAACAGTAAATACAATAGTTTGTACATGCATAACATTCCCCAGTTTCCCATTTAACAATACAACCCCCACTATGTCATTTATCATCCTTCATGGACCTGTATTCTCCCCACCCACCCACCCCAGAGTCTTTTACTTTGGTGTAATACGCCAATTCCATTTCAGGTTCTACTTGTGTTTTCTTTTCTGATCTTGTTTTTCAACTTCTGCCTGAGAGTTAGATCATCCCATATTCATCCTTCTGTTTCTGACTTATTTCACTCAACGTGATTTTTTCAAGGTCCATCCAAGATCGGCTGAAAACAGTGAAGTCACCATTTTTTACAGCTGAGTAGTATTCCATTGTGTATATAGACCACAACTTGCTCAGCCATTCATCTGTTGTTGGACACCTGGGTTGTTTCCAGGTTTTGGCTATTACAAATTGTGCCGCCAAAAACATATCTTTTTGGATGGATGTGTTGGGTTCCTTAGAATATATCCCCAGGAGAGGAATTGCAGGATCATAGGGTAGGTCCATTTCTAGCCTTCTGAGAGTTCTCCAGACTGTTCTCCACAGAGGTTGGACCAATTGACATTCCCACCAGCAGTGCAGGAGGGTTCCTTTGACCCCACATCCTCTCTAGCATTTGCTGCTGTTACCTTTTCTGATGTATGACATTCTCACAGGAGTGAAGTGATATCTCATTGTTGTCTTGATTTGCATTTCTCTGACAATCAGAGACTGGGAGCATTTTTTCATGTGTTTCTCAGCCTTTTGGATCTCTTCTGTGGTGAATATTCTGTCCAAGTCCTCCCCCTATTTAAATTGTTTCATTTTTTTTTTGCAACAAAATTTCACCTACCTGGATATTGCTAGTTGTTGTTGAGGTGGTCTGGTGTCGGGCTGCACCGCGGAGAAGAGAGCGGACGTCCAGAGCAAAGGGGTACACAGATCTTTATTATAGGATGGGGGGGAGGTTTGGTTCAGACCACGTGGAGCCAGCCAGCAATGGCCGACCACGGGGGGAGAGCAGGGAGCGAGACCTCAGAGAGGGAGAGCCGAGAGCCCAGAGAGAGCGAGGGGAGGGGTGAGGGGGCTTTTTATTGGGCGACAACCAGGGGTGACGTGTAGGGCCAGGATTGGTTGAAAGGGGGCACTCTAGGATTTAGCGAGGCATAGGAAAACCTGGGGGCGGAGCCAGGATTGGTTGAAAGGGGGCACTCTAGGATTTAGCGAGGCATAGGAAAACCTGGGGGCGGAGCCAGGATTGGTTGAAAGGGGGCACTCTAGGATTTAGCGGGGCATAGAAAAACCTGGGGGCGGAGACTGCATCAGAATAAGTCCTCAGCAACATCTCCTCCTATCCCTTTATATCTAAATGGACACAGTAAAGAAAAATGGAGCATGCTTAAATGTTTTAGAGGAATGCCATGCTCAGGTGGGAAGATGTAGGACTTTCTGTGGAGGAGGGAAGGCTTAAATGGCTGCCAACCTTGTGAGATTTAAATGTCCTCCTGTGCTCAACCCCTCTTCAGAGAGAGAGACTTACCTGGAGAGACTCATCTCATAGGTTTAAGCGCAGCCTGCTCAACCATCTCTTCACAGTATCTCTACATCTTTTCTATCTTTCTATCTAGTAATTGCATAAGATGTACAAAGTCTATAAAAGACTATCATGGGGCAGAAACCTTTTGGACATAAGCCTAAATGACATAACAAAATAGGAAGGGACACGAAGGGGAGAAGTAAAAGTCAGTGGGGTGTGAAGGGAAGGATTGGTGTGTAAAGGAACATTCCCTGCTTGAGTGGGGAAAAGGGCAAGGGTACATAATGAGGGGGCGGCAGGAGGCATGACCCACCAAACAGAGGGGCTATTTGGCATTGTATAGTCCTCAAGGCAACAGTCTGTAAAGTCTATGAATTACTCAGGATTAGTCTATGAAAAACCAGCAGCGTGAAGGGAAATAAGCTGCTTTAAAATTGTGTAAAATGTATATAGGGTATGTCAGAAAGTCCGATACAAGTCTCAGTCCGAAGTAGATGGCTAGGGGAGGAATTGGCAGGGGATGCAACGCTGCATGAGGGAGGTCAGCCGTTGGAATGTTGCTCTTTTGTAGATAGCTAGCTGGAACTGCCAGCACGTAACAAGCAGGTCAGAAGCAGGAACGGTAACCAGGCATGAAGAAAGTTCTGTCCTTGGAATTCGTGTATCAGGTTCTTCAGATCACGTTGAGTGACATCTAGGGTTTCGGGGGGTGTGCCACGGTAGTCGTGCCATCTAGTGAGTGACGTCAGGGTATGCAGGGGTTCAGATGGTTTTTCCGGGATTCCTGTGAAAGAAACACAAACAATCTGCTTCTCGTGGTTAATTTGAACTGGTAACAAGTTATAGGTTTGTTATAGTTGGTACCTCGATGATTATAATTGGTTTAGAATCTCTTTATGATTTATTAAAAGGTCATCTAATGTGACCTCCTGTAGCAGCCTCTACCGCAGGATCTTGAGACCAATTTTAGCTAAAATATGTATTTTAAACAGACTCAAATTGCTTAGAGAGTTAACGCATATTCGTGACAATGATTTTAACGTTTACAGTGCCAGATTGATGCCAGATCTGTTGTGGATTAATTTCCACAAGATAGTTTACAGGGCACCTTTGGGGGCCCTTCAAAGGTGTCCTGTATATAAAATTTATATAGTTTAGTTTTGGGAATGAATAGTCACGTTGAACATTTAGACTTTTACCTAAATAGTAAGTTACCTTAACAATTAATATTTACCTTGTCTGGTAAAAGTGTAGCTGTAGGGTTACACTTCTGACCGTTAAGTTAGTGTTACCAAACTTGAGACATACCCATAAACATTTAGTTATAACAAACTGGAGGAAAAAGAACTTTTGTTATAAAAACACATTATTTAAAAACAATTTAAAATCTGTCATTAGTCACACAGTTTAAGACTAAACACTTACATATATACCAATACTATATATAAAATTCAAAAGAGGGAGAAAGAAAAAAAATTTTTTGGAATGTTTCTGGACGTCTCCAGAAACTTTGGCTGCGTCCAGCATTTTTATATAAGGCCAATAACCTTTTAGAGTACTCCAAGCAGATGGGTCATGCAAAAAAAAAGAAAAAAAAATTTTGTCATTTAACACACTCATTCACAAAAACAACTGGCCAGTTATAAAATAAGACATACAGGGAAAGGGTAGGAGAGAGGTCTCTGTGAGCCAGATTTGCAGGTTCTGCCATGTCGTATTACGGGTCCTGGGATGTATCCTGCATCTGGTCCTCTTGTAGTATTTCTTGTTCTTCAGGAATAACAGCGCCATCCTGCGGGTATTGTCGGACATGGCGGGCAGGAACCCAGACAGGTTTAGAGAAATTTTGAGGGAAAATACATGCGAAACCCCTTCCCATGGTCAATAATGGGTCAGGCCCTTTCCAAACTTTATCGAGTGGGTCTCTCCATTTCACCTTAATAGATGGGAGGGTAGATGGTGTTTGCCAGTGAAGAATAATAGGGGGTAAGGCTGAGTTATTGTAAATATTAAAGAGATTTAACGTAGTTAAGGCTTTTGCTAGCTGGATATTGGGGGGATATGTTCCTCCTTTATCTTTATTTAGTTGAGCCTTCAGTGTTTGATGGGCCCTTTCGACAATGCCTTGTCCCTGTGGATTGTAGGGAATGCCCGTGGTATGAGTAATATTCCAGAGGGAACAAAAATCTTTAAATTGTTTGCTTGAAAACATAGGTGCATTGTCTGTTTTCAAAAGTAATGGGACCCCCATAACGGCAAAACAAGAGAGCATATGGCTTACAAGCTTTTTAGCACTTTCTCCTGTCTGAGCTGTAGCCCACATAAATTTAGAAAAGGTATCAATTGAGACAAACACATATTTTTGTTTGCCAAAGTTTGGTATGTGGGTGACATCAATTTGCCAAATAGCATTAGCTTTTAAACCTCGGGGGTTAACCCCAAGGGTCTGGATAGCAGGTGTCTTTATGAGATTTGCACAAGAAGAGCATGTAGCAAGGATATGTTTTAACTGTGGTACAGGAACATCAGGGAATCGAGCTTGAAGGCCTTTAAGATTAACATGGGTTAGAGAGTGAAAATTAGCAGGATCAGAGACAGAGACTGGGAAAGTTCCTGTGGAGGCAAGGCGGTCAACTGCGGCATTCCCTTCGGACAGGGAACCAGGAAGAGGGCTGTGGGAACGAAGGTGTTGAATATACAGTGGTTGGGTTCGAGAACAGAGCATAGAGGCGATTTGAATCAAGAGAGGGGAAAGTGGGTTGTCATCAATTTTCACATACGAACGAGCAAGCCATGGAAGTAAGTTAACAGTATACACACTGTCAGAAAAAAGGTTGAAGGATTCTGGTACAGCTTTTAGTGCAAGAAAAACAGCATAAAGTTCTTTGTACTGAGGGGAATTATCAGGAAGCTCAGTAAAGAGAGGTTTAGGATATTGTTTGTCTGGGTAATATATAAGGGCAGCAGCTCCCCTTTTTCCGCCATCAGTAAAGATTGTAGGAGCAGAGGGAATGGGATCCCGAGAGAAAAGTTTAGGTGCTAGTAGAGGCAGAAGAGGTAAAGAAGCTATCAATTTATTAGAAGGAAAATGGTTATCTATTTGTCCTGGAAACCCCACGAAGCTTATGGCAAAGCGGGAATGATGGCGTATAAGCCACTCTGTATCTGTGAGAGAAAAGGGCAGAATGATTAAATCCGGTTCTTTCCCTAAGACCTGCACAGACCTATTTCTCCCTTGGCGAACCATGAATGCTAACGCATCTATCTCAGTGAGGAGTCTTGGAGCTCCTCCTACTGGCGTGTGAAGCCATTCGAGAACCCCATGGTCTTGCCACAGTGCCCCTACTACTGTGGGGGTGGAGTTGAAGATTAGAAGGTTTACTGGAGAGGAGGGGGAGAATCGAACAAGGTGCATGTCCTGGAGGGCCTGGTTAACCCTTTCCAGTGCCAAGGAGGCCTCGGGAGTTAACTTACGTTTTGAAGAGGGCTGTTTGTTTCCTTTCAACAGGTCAAACAGTGGTTGGAGGCAGCTTGTGGGCAGATAGAGATACTGCCTAAGCCAATTTAAATTTCCTAGAAAACTTTGTAAAGAAGCAAGAGTAAGGTTAGAAGGGAAGGTAACATTAGGTTTTAAGGGACGAATTTGCGTTAGAGAAATCTCTGAACCTAGGAAGGATATTGGAGGGATTAGCTGTATCTTCTCAGGGGCTACATTAAGGCCGCTTTTCTTTAATGCAGGAATGAGAAAATCACGTAAGGCATAGAGATCTGTATCTGATTTTCCCCATATTAAAATATCATCTGTATAATGAAAAATATTAAGGCCCTTATGAATATATGGGACAAGGGCAGATTTAACAGCCTCCTGACAAATTGTAGGACTATTGGCCATACCCTGGGGCAGCACCACCCATTCAAATCTGTCAGCGGGGCTGGCATTATTAATAGACGGAACAGAGAAGGCAAAACGTTTACAATCTCGCGGATGCAAGGGGATAGAGAAAAAACAATCTTGTATATCAATAGCTATGATTGGGATTCCCGTGGGAATTGCAGAAGCAAGAGGCAAACCCCTTTGGGGGGAGCCCCAGACCTGCATGGTTTTATTTACTGCACGGAGATCTTGAAGGAGGCGCCATTTTCCCGAGCGCTTTTTAATCACAAAGACAGGAGTATTCCATGGGCTTCGAGAATGACGAATGTGTCCCAAGGACAACTGCTCTCGGACGAGCTCTTTTAAAATTTTTAGCTTATCCCTAGGTAAAGGCCACTGTTCCACCCAGACAGGCTCATTAGAAAGCCAGCTTAAGCGGGGTGTTTGGCTACGAACAGTGGCATTTAGTATTGGGGGTGCTGAATAGACCTGGTATCGCGGGAATGAGTTTTACGCTCTGCAGAGGCGTCTGTGGATATCCTAACATTAAGACACTCCAGAAGATCCCTGCCCAGTAAGTTGGTGCTAATATTAGCTACCAAAGGGCGGAAGTGTCCAGTAGAACCTTCTGGGTCTTCCCACATAAGCGAGTCTCGTGTGCAAAATGCTCTTGTCATCCCTCCTATTCCATGTAAACTGGGTCCAGGGATGAGTTCCCAATCTTGGGGAACCTCTTCTTGCCTTAAAATCGTCTTTGCTGCCCCCGTGTCAATCAAAAATTTAAAAGGAATATTGCCAATCTTTACTGTCATAGAAGGGTGACCTTGTTCTAAAACAGGAGTGGTCCACAAAATCTCAGGCCCCGAATTTGTACCATTCAGGGGCGAACCATCTTTATGAAATTGGGACCAACAATCTCTCTTCCAATGAAACCCCTTACGACATCTTGGACAAACAGTACGTGGTCTCTGGCTCCCTGACTGAAAGCGGGGTTGCTCTGGCTGGAGGCGTGGTTTCCCTGACTGGAGGCGTGGTCGCAACTTATCAGGACATTGGTTACGCCAATGTCCTTGGCGACCGCACTGAAAGCAGGCCCCGTTTTGCTTACGTGGGGCAACTGCATAGACCTGCGTCGTAGCGGGTGTCCCATAATTGCCTGATGTAAGCTCCTGTGTCGCTAGAATCCAATTATCTGGGTGTAGGTGTTTAAGATTAAGGCATACCTGACGGAATTGTGGTGTCATGCCTTCCCAGACAATAGAGCGCAGGAGTAGTGTGCGGACGTCAGGATTATAAACCTTTCTCTCTAAGCTTCTCTTCACCCTTGAGATGAAGCTCGCCAATGACTCATCAGAGCCTTGGTGAAAAGAGTTAATGGGAGCTGATGGATCTACATCAGGTGTGGTCACCCTTTCCCATGCTTGTGTTGCACAGATGCGTACCTGTTCAAAATAACCAGTTGGAAACCTGGCTTCTGCCTGCTGAGCTCCAGATTCATAAGCTCCTGCTCCAAACAAAGCATCAGAATTCCATTCTATCTGTTTGTTACTATTTTCCTGCGATTGCCTAGAGCACTCATCGCGGAAACATGCCTGCCACTGAAGATAGAGAGGGTCTGGGAGTGCAGCACGAGCCAGTTCTTTCCAGTCTTGTGGTGTATTTAAATGCTGGTAAAAGCTTCTCAAAACGGACTTGGTCCATGGAGAGTGCATACCGTCCTCCCTGACTGCTTGCCTGAGCGTTCCAAGTTCTTTCGAGGAATATGGCTGCCACGGCTGAGGGTTTTGTTTAGAAGGGGCCAAGTTTACCGGGAATGTGTGGATTTGGTCCGGTGGCGCGGGAGAGGGAGCTACAGAAGTGGAAAGTTCAGTAGAAACTGCTGTAGTGGCTGCAGGGGAGACTAAACGCATATCTACGGGGACGGAGCTCCCGGGGTGGACTGCACATGGTTTAAAATCCTTAAATGCTGAAAAAATATCCTTTAGCTCTCGTATCTCTGCCACTAGATCTCTTAATGGTGATGTATCAGCAGGGGGCGGGGTCAGGGACGAGGAAGCCTCAGGCGGAGCTGAAACCGCGGCAGCAGGGGCCGGGGGCGGGGTCAGGAAAATGGAAGCTGCAGGCGGAGCTGAAACTGGGACAGCAGGGGCAGGGGCGGGGTTCAGGAACGCAGAAGCTGCAGGCAGAGTTGAAACCGCGGAGGCAGGGGCCGTGGGCGAAGCTGAAACCGGGACGGAAGGGGCAGGGTTCAGGAACGCAGGTGGAGCTGAAACCGGGATGGAAGGGGCGGGGTTCAGGAACGCAGGCTGAGCTGAAACCTGAACGGCGGAAGGGGGTGGGGTCAGAGGAGGAGCGTCCGAACACGTGTGCGTGTCTGTGGGAACGGAATTCTTGGGTTTAGCCGCTGATCGCTTAGGATGTCTAAGTCTTAAGCACATGTGATTTAACTCTCGTACCTCAGCCTCAAGGTCACTTATCCTTATGGCATACCACGTTTTACATATCTTGAAAGTGGCGACCACAGTTAAAAAAATCCAAGGGGTAGCGAAAATTAAACCTTTTATGACAGCGGGAATCTGTCCCAGGTCAAGAAATAATGACTGGGACACCTCCTCATAAAACGAGAAATTTCCCATAGTGGAGGGAAACGCGGGGCCACAGAAGTGGGCGGATGCCACTTACCTGTGTCTGGGCGGTTTCGGAGACCTCAGGCCGGGCGTGGTGTGGGTACGGAACACGATGGGCGCCAGATGTTGTTGAGGTGGTCTGGTGTCGGGCTGCACCGCGGAGAAGAGAGCGGACGTCCAGAGCAAAGGGGTACACAGATCTTTATTATAGGATGGGGGGGAGGTTTGGTTCAGACCACGTGGAGCCAGCCAGCAATGGCCGACCACGGGGGGAGAGCAGGGAGCGAGACCTCAGAGAGGGAGAGCCGAGAGCCCAGAGAGAGCGAGGGGAGGGGTGAGGGGGCTTTTTATTGGGCGACAACCAGGGGTGACGTGTAGGGCCAGGATTGGTTGAAAGGGGGCACTCTAGGATTTAGCGAGGCATAGGAAAACCTGGGGGCGGAGCCAGGATTGGTTGAAAGGGGGCACTCTAGGATTTAGCGAGGCATAGGAAAACCTGGGGGCGGAGCCAGGATTGGTTGAAAGGGGGCACTCTAGGATTTAGCGGGGCATAGAAAAACCTGGGGGCGGAGACTGCATCAGAATAAGTCCTCAGCAACAGCTAGTTAAGTTACTTCCTTGATGTTGCTGTCCCATATTCCCACCCAGAAGTATATTTAAAGTTTAAGACTCATTCATGGCTTTGCAGGTGGTGCAGTGAGTAAACTATTACATTCTTTTTTTTTTTTAGATTAAAAATTTTTTTTAATTGGGGAATTAATGTTTTACATTCAACAGTAAATACAATAGTTTGTACATGTATAACATTCCCCAGTTTCCCATCTAACAATACAACCCCCACTAGGTCCTCTGAATCCTTCCTGGAAATTATTACATTCTTAAGTTTGATTCTCAGCAGTTCATGTATCAGAATGATGCTCTTGTCCTCTCTCCTGTGCTCTTCTTCATTAATAAGCAAAAACAGTCTTAAACAAAAACAAAAACAAACCTCAGTTACATATGTGTTCTTACATACATTTCTTTTTTTTTTCTTTTGTTTATTTCCTTTTTGTTACCCTTGTTGTTATTGTTCTTGTAGTTATTGTTGTTGATGTCATTGTTGTTGGATAGGACAGAGAGAAATGGAGGGGGGAGGAGAAGACAGAGAGGGAGAGAGAAAGACAGACGCCTGCAGACCTGCTTCACAGCCTGTGAAGCGACTCCCCTGCAGGCGGGGAGCTGGGGGCTCGAACCGGGATCCTTACGCCAGTCCTTGCGCTTTGCGCCACATGTGCTTAACCCACTGAGCTACCGCCCAACTCCCTCTTACATACATTTCTTTAGCACTTACATCCCAAGTTAATATCACCAAACATAAACCAAAAGGAGTTGGGGAGATTAGTGGTTCTGCAAACACTCATGTCTGAGGCTCTGAGGTTCCAGGTTCAATCTCCAGCACCATCACAAGCCAGAGTTGAGTAGTGCTCTGGTGTGCCTGTCTTTTCTCATTAAAATAAACATTATAAAGTTTTTTTTTTATAAAAATAGCATAAACCAGTGAAAGAAAAAGGGGTAGTAATTGCCAATAGCTGTAAAGAGTATACATTGTATAATAAGGCCTTGCTCTAAGACTATTTAATTGGCACCATTGAGAGGAAGCATGCTGATTTATTTTTAAATATTTATTTATTTAGAGAGAGAATTAGTATACCACTCTGACATATGAGGTGCAGACACTAAACTTTGAACTTCAGGTATGCAGGTTATAAGCTGAGTCACCTCACCAGAGACTGGAAATATTTTTCAAAGATAAGAGTCATAAGAAAAAAAATGTTTTGGGAGTCGGGCGGTAGCGCAGCGGGTTAAGCACATGTGGTGCAAAGCTCAAGGACTGGTGTAAGGTTCCCGGTTCGAGCTTCGGTTCCCCACCTCTAGGGAAGTTGCTTCACAAGTGTTGAAGCAGGTCTGCAGGTGTCTATTTTTCTCTCCCCCTCACTGTTTTACCCGTCTCTCTCCATTTCTCTCTGTCCTATTCAACAATATCAATAACAACAATAATAACTATAGCAATGAAACAACTAGGGCAACAAAAAAGAATAAATATTAAAAAATTAAAAAATTTCAATGAAACATTTTAAGAAAGCAATGTAGAGGGAGTCAGTAGTGCAGTGGATTAAACGTATGTGGCACAAAGCGCAAGGACCAGCATAAGGATCCTGGTTTGAGCCTCCAGCTCCCCACCTGCAGGGGAGTTGCTTCACAGGTGGTGAAGCAGGTCTGCAGGTGTCTATCTTTCTCTCCCCCTCTCTGTCTTCCCCTCCTCTCTCCATTTCTCTCTGTCCCATCCAACAATGACGACATCAACAACAATAAAAAAGGGCAACAAAAAGGGAAAAATAAATATATATAAAAGAAAGCAATCTAGATGCTCATGAAATATTAACAGATAAACAAGAAATGTAGCATATACTCACTCAATGGAATGGTATTCAGCCTTAAGGGAAACCCTACCATATGCTAAAATACGGAGATATCTTGAGGGCATTCTGCTAAATGAAATAAGCCAGGCACAAACGGACAAGTACTATATGAGTCCAATTACAGGAGGCATTCAGAGTAGTCAGACTCAAACAGTGTTGCTTGCCAGGGACTGGGGAGAAACTTCCAGTTTTAAATTCTGAAGCTTAGTGGAGAAACTGTGTAAGTGACCTTCAGATGGCTGCACTGGTGCTGACAAAGTAACTTAGTTGGTCAGTGCTGCTTTGCCATGTACAGGCCACCCCGTCCCCCACTGTAGGAACTCTCAGTGCTATGGTGTCTTTCTCTGCCTCTCCAGGTGTCTGACAAAGTCAGCCTTTGAGGGTGGTGAAGGGATGGTGAAGCTCCAGAGATGACCAGGGGGGGAAAATAAAGACTGATTTATACTTTTATTCTAAGGATTTTTAAATATTTATTTATTCCCTTTTGTTGCTCTGTTTTATTGTTGTGGTTATTATTGTTATTGATGTTGTCATTGTTGGATAGGACAGAGAGAAATGGAGAGACGAGGGGAAGACAGAGAGGGGGAGAGAAAGACAGACACCTGCAGACCTGCTTCACGACTTGTGAAGGGACTCCCCTGCAGTTGAGGAGCCGGGGGCTTGAAGTGGCATCCTTACACCAGTCCTTGCGCTTTGCGCCACATGTGCTTAACCTGCTGCGCTACCACCTGACTCCCTGATGTATACTTTTTAAAAATGTTTGTTCCAGTATATAAATAATAAACATCTTGGGCCAGCCAAATAGCTCCCTTGGACAGTATGTTCCTTTGCTATATGCTGGACGCTGGTTCAAGCCTGGCCTTCATTGCACTGAAGGAAACTTGCATATAGTGGTGTCTTTTACTGTTTGCTCACTGCCTCTCTGCTTTTTATGAGAAAAAAACATGGATAAAATAATAATGATAACAGGTTGGGTGGTAGTGCACCTGGTTGATTGCACACATTATTGTGTGCAAAGACCCAGGTTCAAGTCCTCATCCCCCCACCTATAGGGGGAAGCTTCTCCCTTTATTTATAAGGTCAGTCCCACACTTTATGCTGTCCTCCGTATTAATTTATGCCTGTTATTTTCCACTCATCTACCCATCTTATCTTGATCTCAAAGTTCAGTTACTGTCCTTGTTTTCTTTCTTTCCCTTTTTGGTTTTTGCACTCAAACCTTTTAAATGATTTCTTAGGGGGGGTTGGTGGTAGCGCAGCGGGTTAAGTGCATGTGGCGCCAAGTGCAAGGACTGACCTGGTTTGAGCCCCCGGCTTCCCACCTGCAGGGGAGTCGCTTCACAGGCGGTGAAGCAGGTCTGCAGGTGTCTATCTTTCTCTCCCCCTCTCTGCCTTCCCCTTCTCTCTCCATTTCTCTCTGTCCTATCCAACAATAAAACTATCAATAATAATAATAGCCACAACAAGGCTACAACAACAAGGGCAACAAAAGGGGGAAATATGGCCTCCAGGAGCAGTGGATTCATGATGCACGCACTGAGCCCCAGCAATAACCTTGGAGGCAAAAAAAAAAAAAAGATTTCTTAGTATCATTGTCTCCTTTTTCATGACTCTTCTTCCTCTAACCAGGCTTCTAAACAGCTCTCACTGAGGTCAACTTGCTTTTCTGTTTTACTAAATCCAAGAGACATTTTTTTTAAGATTTTAAAAAGCTATTTATTTATTCCCTTTTGTTGCCCTTTTTTTTTTTTTAAGATTTTATTTATTCATGAGAAATGATAGGAGAGAGAGAGAAAGAACCAGTCATCATTCTAGTATATGTGCTGCCGGGGTTTGAACTAAGGACTTCATGCTTGAGAGTCCAGTGCTTTATCCACTGCGCCACTGCCTGTACCACTGCCCTTGTTGTTTTATTGTTGTTGGAGTTATTGTTGTTGTTATTGATGTCGTCGTTGGACCTGGGACGTTGGAGTCTCAGACATGAGAGTCTGTTTGCATGACCACTATGCTATCTATCCCCCAAACTTTTTTGAAGTACTAGATTGTTTCTCTTATCTCCTGTGGTAGTTTATTGTTTGTTGATGGTGTTTAAATATTTTTTAAATATACCATATGTAGTTGTAACTTTTTAAATTTTTAAAATTATCTTTATTTGTTGGATAGAGACAGCCAGAAATTGAAAAGAAAGGGGGCCACAGAGAGGTAGAGAGACAGAGACACCTGCAGCACTGCTTAACCACTTGCAAAGCTTCCCCCCTGCAGGTGGAGACCAGGGGCTTGAACCTTGGTTCTTTTTTTTTTTCAATTTTTTTAAAGACTTTAAAAAAAAATTATTTAATTTATTTATTCCCTTTTGTTGCCCTTGTTGTTTTATTGTTGTAGTTATTAGAAATGGAGAGAGGAGTGGAAGACAGAGAGGAGGAGAGAAAGATAGACATCTGCAGACCTGCTTCACCGCCTGTGAAGCGACTCCCCTGCAGGTGGGGAGCCAGGGTTCGAACCAGGATCCTTATGCCGGTCCTTGTGCTTTGCGCCACCTGCACTTAACCCGCTGCGCTACAGCCCAACTCCCTGAACCTTGGTTCTTGCGTGTCGTAACATGTGCGCTCAACCAGGTACGCCACCAAATTTGTCTGAGAATAGATGAATTTGCTCAGGTATGTCCAAAAGTTTCTTCACTTGACCTGACTATCAGATATGCCCGAAATGCCCACATTCATCTTCCTAAACATTTCCATTTTCTAACTGTTATATATAGAAGCAGGAAAGCTTAGTAAAGGCATACTCTGATGCCAGACTATCTAGGTCCACATCCTACTTATCCAGTGTGATGTTGGGTGTGTCTTGATGCCCTATTTCTGTTATCTTTACAAATGAAAATGCATTTCATTTCCATATTTCCAGACTGTTTCTCAATAACTGGTCCCCTAGCCAAAATATAGTACTTTATTTTTAGCTGTTAAATTTTATGTAAGATTGATTTTTCCCTCCTTTGTATCATTTCATTTGCATGAGAGGAAACAGTGGGAAGCATGTGAGTTTATTGAGTACTTGCACCAAGGATCGCACTGTGTTTTATTCAGTTTATCCTATTTAGTTCATTCAACCCCAAGAAGTGGAGGGTGTGCTTTTTGTTTTTCCTTCAAGATAAGATAAGGAAAGGTGTTTAAAGGGATTCTTTTCTTTTTTAACATTAAAAAAAATTGTCTTTATTTATTTATTGGATAGAGACATGCAGAAATCTAGAGGGAAGGGGGGTGATAGAGAGGGAGAGAGACAGAGAGACACCTGCAGGCCTGCTTCACCACTCGTGAAGCTTTCCCTCTGCAGGTGGGGACCAGGGGCTTGAACCTGGGTCCTTGTGCACTTAACCAGGTGTGCCATTGCCTGGCCCCCTTAAAGGGATTCTTTTCTCTCTCAAAGTAACATAGTTAATAAAATAGCAAAATCAGATTCAGCAATTTAAGTCATTATTTGCTTTTTGTTATATGAAGTTAGTCAAAATGATGTTTACATTGTTGTTTAGGAATTCCAAATGTGCTTTTATATCTATGTTTAGCTTGTACGTATGTCTAACTATATTCCTTAAGGCTTATTTTTTTAATGAGAGCTTTGAGAAAGACTAGAGCTCCTCTCTGTCCATATGCAGTGCTGGGGATTGAACCTGGAGCCATAGGTTTGAAAGAAAATGCTCTAAGCACTGATCACTTCTCCAAACACAACATGCAATTGTAATTAAAAAAAAAAATATATATATATATTGGGGGCCAGTTGTGGCACATCCAGTTGAGTGATGTTACTATCCCCAAGGACGTGGGTTCAAGCTCTCAGCCTCCACCTGCAGGGGAACTTCACAAGCAGTGAAGCAGTGCTGCAGGTGTCTTTCTGTCTCACCTCTACAAAAACAAAAAACTAAAAAAAAAAAAAAAAGTTAATTATGTGTAAGCGAGAGTAAGAGGGAGAGTGAGGGCATCACTTAAGCATATGTGCCAGGGACTGAAGTTGAGGTCTCACATACAAATCCTGTGTTCTACCACCTCCATGGCCTGACATAGAATATTTATTTATTGCCTCCAGGGTTATTGCTGTGGCTTGGTGCCGACACTATGAATCCACTGCTCCTGGTGGCCATTTTTTAGAGGGAGAGAGAAAGAAAGACACCTGCAGACCTGCTTCACCGCTTGTGAAGTGCCCCCCCCCCCCCCCCCCGTTGCAGGTGGGGAGCCAGTAGCTTGAACTGGGATCCTTGCTCTCTGTGCTGTATGCGCTTAACCCGGTGTGTCACTTCCTGACCCCTCCCTCCTGCCCCACTATTTATTTTTATGAAATAAACATGCCAGATGAACCATCTCTTACAGGTATACTTAAATGCTCTTTATACTTGAGAGTAGCTGTAAGCATGCCTAAAATATGTAGATAATAACCTTATATTGTCTTCCAAAGTTATTTTATTTGATGCTGATTTTTGTTTATTTTTTCTTTCAGCTGCTAGTCTGTGGGGTCCTTACAAAGACATTTGGCAAACAGTGGGAAATGCTCTTTGGAGAAGACAACCTGAAGCTGTCCATGTTCTTGACATGATTTTGAAGAAACACAAACCTGACTTCATCTCATTGTTCAGAAACCCAGTAGGAAATTTTCTCTTTTGCTTCTCGGATTTAGTTTTTTAAACAAAGAATTGAAGGAACAAGTATACTCATAATGCATGTAAATGAAATGTGTAACTTAGTGTAATCCATTGATTTAAGCTTTATAATTTTTAAAGAAAAATATGCAATTTTTTCTAGTGGCAGTTACTATTTTCTCTTTATTCTCCATATCAATTTGTATTGTATTTGTCTTTAGCTAAATTATATTATAATATTTGAATATAGTTGAAGTTCAGTATATTCCAGAAATAAAAGCCTCCTTGGAATTCCTGGTATATGGTAATTAAATCTAATCTGAGTAAGATTGATTATTTTCTTCTTAGGTCCTTTTTCTGCATAGCTGTTCAGGATGTTGTGCAAGTTGTGTTAGCTGAACTGATTAATTCTTACATCTCAGTATTCTTACAACTCATCTCATTAATTCTTACATCGCATCATGAAATCCTTCTCAACCAGGAATAAATAGAGCACTTCAGTGGAGGAGATTCATATTTGGAAACTCTTTCCTCTGTTGTTTGACAGTTTTCATTTATAGACTAATAAGATCATTTAAGAACCCTTGATGGCTTTATTATTTTTTGTTTTTACTTCTTGATTTCCCCCCGCTTCTCTGAGTAGAAAGAGCTCTAGCCTAAGAACTAGTTGAGCTGAGTTCCAGTTTTGACTCTATTACAAAAGATTTGTATTACCAGGGGCCGGGGGTGGCGCACCTGGTCAAGTGCTCACGTTACAGTGAGCAAGGACACAGGTTCAAGCCCCTGGTCCCCACCTGCAGGGCAAAAGCTTCACAAGTGGTGAAGCAGGGCTGCAGCTGTCTATCTCTTTCTTCAATAGCCCCCCTCCCCCATTTCTGTCTCTGTCCAAGAATAAGTAAAACTATTAAAAAGGATTTGTGTCACCACAGGCAAGTCACCCACCTTTTCTGGACATCAATTTTCCTTTTTGCTATGAAGAAGTTTTGTTAAATGACCTTTGTGACCTTTTTCAAGTTGTAAATTTATTTTTTATTGCTAAGGCTCACTGCTTGCCCTACGAACCACTACTCCCAGCAGTTATTTTTCCTTTCTTTCTTTTTTTTTCCTTTCTATTTTGGATGGAGAGAAATTGAGAGGGGGTGGGGAAAGATAGACAACTACAGACCTGCTTCACTGTTCATGAAGCATACCTCCCTATAGGTGGGGAGCAGGGCCTTAAACCCATGTAACTTGTGTGCTTAACTGGATGAGCCAGTGCCTGATCACCTCAAAGTATAAATTTCTTTTTTTTTTTAAATATTTTATTTATTTATTCATGAGAAAGATAGGAGGAGAGAGAAAGAACCAGATATTACTCTGGTACATGTGCTGCCGGGGATTGAACTCAGGACCTCATGCTTGAGAGTCCAATGCTTTATCTACTGTGCCACCTCCTGGACCACAAAGTATAAATTTCTAAAGTTTTGTGATTCATCCATTGAGTAGTTTTATATTATATGTCGTTTGTTAAATATTTGAACTAAGTAAGCTTTTTTGAGGATGACAGCGTTTTATTGTATTTTATGTTCTTGCTCATTTCTGGGGACTTCACTGCTGTGAACTGACAGAAGCAGCAGGGTAGAGAGACAGGAACCATAGTGCAGGGGATCAGACAGTAGCTCACCTGGTTAGGCGCGCGTAGTATGAAGCCCAAGAACCCACACAAAGATCCCAGTTCAAGCCCCTTGCTCCCCACCTGCAGGGGGATCTCTTCACAAGCAGTGAAGCAGGTCTGCATGTGTCTGTCTTTTCTCTTCCCCCTTCTATCTTCCCTTCCCCTCTCAATTTCTCTCTGTCCTGTCCAATGAAATGAAAAAAAAAAAAAAAAGCCACCAGGAGCAGTGCATTCCTAGTGCTGGCACCGAGCCCCAGCGATAACCCTGGCAGCAAAAGGAAAAGAAACCATGGTGCTGAAGTTTCCTTCTGTGCTGGGGGCCAGGCTTCATCCTGGCTTGGACACATGGCAGAGCAGAGAGACCACTTTTGGGGGGGTCATCACTGGACCATCACTGCTCAAGGTTTACTTTTTCAGGTAGAAAGAGACAAAGATAGACACTACTATAGCATCAAAGCTTCCCTTTGTGGGTGGGGGAGCAGGGCTTGAACCTGGGTCTTGCATGTGACAAAGCGAGTGCACCGTTATCTAAATGGGCTGTCTTGTTGACGCAGAAGACTACATTTTAAATATCATCACTAGCACTAGTAATTCATACAACCATTCATGCTTCCATTTATTACTGAAAGTTGATGATGGTGTAAAATGTTAAATAGTAAAGGTCTAAATACAAACTATTTGGGGGCTGGGTGGTGGTGCACCTGGTTAAGTGCACATAGTCCTAGCCTAGTACTAAGTGCCAGGACCTGTGCTAGTATCCAGGTTTGAACCTCCACTCCCCACTTGCAAGGGGGATGTTTCACAAGTGTTGAAGCAGGTCTACAGGTGTTTTGTCTTTTTCTGTATCTTCCCCTCCTCTCTCAATTTCTCTCTGTCTTATCCAATAATTAAAAAGAAAAAAAGAAAAGCCACCAGGAGTCGTGGCTATGTAATGCTAGCACTGAGCCCCAATGATAGCCCTGGAAGGAAAAAAAAATATCTGATAGAAGGTGAGGGAAATAACATAGTGTTTATGCAAAAAGACTCATGCTTGAGGCTCTGAGGTTCCAGGTTTCATTTCTATACCACCAGAAGCCAGAGCGAAGCAATATTCTGATTAAAAAAAAGAAAAGATGAATACTTCTTTTTGCCATGTCTGTTTCCTGCTTAACTTTATATGAATAAAGTTTTTCAGGTTTCACTTTAAACCTTGTCTCTAAGGTACTATTCTCAACACATGATCCTATTTATTGACTTTTACCATTGTAGCCAAAAAATGTTCAACAACACGAGAAGGTTCAGAAAGCCAGTACAGAGGGAGTTGCCATCCAGGGTCAACAAGGAACCCGCCTTCTTCCTGAACAGCTCATTAAAGAGGCTTTTATCCTCAGTGACCTTTTTGATATTGGAGAATTGGCAGCTGTTGAACTTCTTCTTGCTGGTAGGTTGACATTTAACTGAACCCACTTTAAGGTAGTATAGAATTATAAAGTCGTTTCCTGGGAGTTGAACATGTTACATCCTTTAGATTCCAGAAGAGTTTCTAATGATGGAGTTTCTATGAAAAACTAGATCCAGAATATTTACTTAAATATGTCTTTGATTAATGGAAAAGCTTTCGTTTAGTGATTAGCATTTTTTTTTTTTAATAAAAAGGAAACATTGACAAAACCATAGGATAAGAGGGGTACAACTCCACACAATTCCCACCACCAGATCTTGGAATCCCACCCCCTCCCCTGATAGCTTTCTTGTTCTTTAACCCTCTGGGAGTATTGACTCAAGGTCATTGTGGGATGCTGAAGGTGGAAGGTCTGGCTTCTGTAATCGCTTCCCCACTGAACATGGGCATTGACAGGTTGATCCATACTCCCAGCCTGCCTTTCTCTTTCTCTTGTGGGGTGGGGCTCTGGGGAAGCGGAGCTCCAGGACACATTTGGAGCTGTCTGTTCAGGGAAGTCCGGTTGGCATCATGCTAGCATCTGGAACTTGGGTGAAGAGAGAGTTAACATACAAAGTCAAACAAGTTGTTGACCAACTGATTGGTGTTTTTTTTATTAATTATTTTTTATTATTTTTTAAAATATTTACTTACACTTTGTTGCCCTTGTTTTTTTTTTTTTTTTTTTTTTTTTTTTGCAGTTATTGTTGTTATTGATGTTGTCATTGTTAGATATGATGGAGAGAGGAAGGGAAGACAGAGAGCAGGAAAGAAAGACACCTGCAGACCTGCAGGTGTGAAGCGACCTGCCTGTGAAGCGACTCCCCTGCAGGTAGGGAGTCGGAGGCTCAAGCCAGGATCTCCTTACACCAGTCCTTGTGCTTTGCGCCATATATACTTAACCTGCTGCGCTGCCGCCCGGCTCTCGTGATTGGCATTTTTTTTTTTAAATTTATTTATTCCTTTTTGTTGTCCTCATTTTATTGTTGTATTAGTTGTTGTATTAGGACAGAGAGAAATGGAGAGAGGAGGGGAAGACAGAGGGGGAGAGAAAGATAGATACCTGCAGACCTGCTTCACCACTTGTGATGTGACACCCCTGCAGGTGGGGAGCCGGGGGCTCGAACCGGGATTCTTAGGCCGGTCCTTGCGCTTTGCGCCACTTGTGCTGAACCCGCTGCGCTACCGCCCGACTCCTGTGATTGGCATTTTTAAGAGTAATTTAACTAGCAGAGGATGAATGGCCACATCTCACATGTGCTTTTACAATATAAAGCGTTTACTGCCTTACTGTGAGTAGAGTTAAGATTATTCCTTTTTTAATTTAGTTTCTGCAGGGTGATTCAGATAAGGAATATGATAATTTCCATAATACTGAATATTAGGAAGAATAAAGCAAGGCCATGGTCTATCGAGAGATGGGGGCTAATGAGAAATAGGTCTAAACCGAAACTTAGAGAAGGCCTCTTTGAGATTGGGACTTTTAACTGGAGACCCATACAATGACCAGGTGCCAGTAGCTGTTGGGAAGGTGTGATGTAGCAGGACAAACTACATACAGGTGCTTGAGAACAAAGGAATGCTGAAAGATGAACAAGTTCATTTTGACTGGACCATGATACATTGGGAGTAGGGACTAAAATGGAGACGGGCAAGGAACGAGCAGAAAGTAGATCATTAATCTTGCAGGTCATGACAGTTATTTAGGTTTTATTCTAATTGGAAAGAAGTTGTTGAGACAAAGACATTAAACAGAAGAGTTACATAATCTGGAATAACTTTTAAATTATTTCCTTGGCTAAAAAAAAAAGATTATTTCCTTGGCTGTTATTTAGAGAGAAGACTGAAATTTCCATAAAATTAGAAATTCATTTTGCGAATTTCTTATTGTAAGACAGGAGCCATGTGGAGAAGACTTGGGCATTTTATTTGAAAGAAAGTCTATTATGGGGGGTCGGGAGGTGGCGCAGTGGGTTAAGCGCACATGGCGCAAAGCGCAGGGACCGGCATAAGGATCCTGGTTCGAGCCCCCGGCTCCCCACCTGCAGTGGAGTTGCTTCACAGGCAGTGAAGCAGGTATGCAGGTGTCTATCTTTCTCTCCCCCTCTCTGTCTTCCCCTCCTCTCTCCATTTCTCTCTGTCCTATCCAACAACAAAGCAACGTCAACAATGGCAATAATAACCACAACGAGGCTGCAACAACTAGGGCAACAAAAAAGGGGGGAAAATGGCCTCCAGGAGCGGTGGATTCATGGTGCAGGCACCGAGCCCAGCAATAACCCTGGAGGAAAAAAAAAGAAAAGAAAGTCTATTATGTCTAAAGATAAATGTGTGACCGCCAGAATCCTTTTTGACCTAAGACTACATTAAAAAGAAGTACAGCACTGAGAATAAAGAAGGCAGTTTCTCATTCTGTGACAAGAGATGGATACTGGGTTTAGTTTAGAACTTTGACATCTATTCTGTGTCCACCGTAGATCAGACCACAGTACTAAGACTGCAGAGATAGCTGAATATAACCTCAACTAGTACCAAGGAGCTTGTAGCCTAGTTTGAGAAAGACATGGAAGCAAATAACGACAGAAATAAGTACATTGAATACACTTGCAAAAAAAAAAATAGTAATAATCCATAGAGATAGGGATTAAATTGACCTCAGATTGTCATACAGGAAAGTCTATATATATCTTGAGATTTAAGGTAGTTACTAAAACAATGACGAGGTGTACATTTCGTAGAATAGGTGTGCATTCAAAAAGACAGCGCCGTCTAGGCAGAAGAAATGACTTGCAAGAGGTGTGAAGCAGTGATACAAATTTGGGGAACAAAGGGAGTGGCGTGAAGAGACTAAAGGATGAAGAAAGCCATAGGAAATGAAGCTAAAACTGGTATTTCCACTTAAAAAAGACAAAAGTGGAACTTATTCAAGGGAAAGTAGGTATAAGGGCAAATGAACTTAAGACATTAAGAAAAGGGCTTATTTGGCAGAGAAGACTCTAGGGGAAGAAACTTCCTAATATTTTGAAAGATTTCTAAGGATTATAAGAGAATATGTGGGGGATTGGGTGGTAGCGCACTGGATTAAGCACAAAGTGCAAGGACCTGTGTAAGGATCCAGCGCAAGGATCCTGGTTTGAGCCTCTTGCTCACTTGTGTGTGTGTGTGTGTGTGGGGGGGGGCGGTAATGGTGAAGCAGATCTGCAGGTGTCTGTCTTTCTCTCCCCTTCTCTATATTCCCCCTCCTCTCTCAGTTTCTCTCTGTCCTATCCAATGACATCAACAACAACAATGGAAAAAACGGCCTCTAGAAGCAGTGGGTTTGTAGTGCAGGTACTGAGCCCCAGTGATAACCCTGGAGGCAAAAATAAGAGAGAGAGAGAGAATGAGAATGAATATGAGAATCTATTTGAAAAAAAAAAGATTCCTATGGAAGAGGAAACATGAGCATTAAGTAATGGTTTGAATCAGTGGAAAACAGACCGAAAAATTTTCACCGACCGTATGGAATACATAGATAGAGGAGAAGCTAAAAGTTAGGAAAATGGTGAACTCCATGTTGCTTTCAGTGTTCTGTTAGTTGCATGGGCCCTTGAATATACTGTAGAAGATAAAAAACAATGGTGTGGGCTAGGGAGATTACTCTGTGTTAGAGCACCAGGCTTGTGTGCCTGAGGCCACTCATGTTCCGGTCCAATCTTCTACACCTCCATAAGCCAGAGCTGAGCAGTGCTCTGATTTAGATAATAAAACAGCTGAGCCATATCCACAGCCAGTTCTCTGATTTCTTTGAATTGAATGTTAAATTACTTCTCACCTTTTTTTTTTTTTCCTAGGAGAGCATCAACAGCCACATTTTCCTGGTCTCACCAGAGGATTAGTCGCTGTTCTTTTATACTGGGATGGAAAGAGATGCATTGCAAATTCCTTGAAAGCTTTGATACAGTCTAGGCGAGGAAAGACATGGACCCTTGAACTCAGGTCTGTTTACTTCTTGGGATTCCAGGGGTTGAACAGAAATTGTTTAAAGAGTCATATTTTTAGCAGACTAGAAAATAACTTATTGTGCTAATACTCCCGTGTGTTAGTCCCTGGCTTTGAGCACCACAATACTGGGGAAAGTTCTATGAATGATGGAGTGCTATAATGGTCTCTTTTTGAATCTCCCTCTATTTTTTAAAGATTTATTTATTTATGCGAGAGAGGAAAAATGAGCTAGAGTATCTCTCTGGCATGTGTTACTCCTGGGATTGAATTCATGTTTGAGAGTCCAAAGCGTGCTTTTTCCATTGTATTATTTCCTGGGTGGCAGCAGCTGCTGCTACTACTGCTATTTTTATTTTACCAGAGCTTTGCTCAGCTTGGGTTATGATGATACTGGGAATTGAACCTGAGACCTCAAGTTTTAGGCATGAAAATCCGTTGCATGACCATTACATAATCTCCCTGCCCTCCTCTGTGTTTATCTGAAATTAAAAGAATTAAAAAGTTGGCTTGGGGGCAGTGGAGTTACACATGTGCAAGTTCTTTGTACCACAGAAGAGTTCTAATTTCAGAAATAAAGTATGTAATACAGTCTGAGTAATTACTACCCCCATATCCTGCCAACAATGACACAGTTCAATCCTGCTATGTATCTTATTTACAAGTAAAAAAAATGATTTAGTTACTTAGGGATAGTTTATTGAAGCCCAATCATTGATCTAGAAAGGACAGGATAAAAATAATAACTAGGTTATGAGTTATCCTATCCCCCCCCCCCCCCCGGTAATGCATCATTATTATCAATAGTATTATAGCCATATGATGAGGAAGCATAAACATTACTGTTCATTATAACTTTGTTTACTGATTTCTTCTCATTACAGTCCAGAACTGGTTTCCATGACAACACGTTTTACAGATGAACTGATGGAGCAAGGACTGACTTATAAAATTCTTACTCTGGTCTCACAGATTGATGTGAACAATGAGTTTGAGAAACTACAGCGTGAGAGAGGTTTGGGCAGTGAAAAGCATCGCAAAGAGGCAAGGGTTCAATGAGATTGATTCATGGGTTGTCTGTGTTGTATTTTGGAAGCAAAAAAAGTCATGACAGTTGAACATTCTTATCATACAGGCCTAGGTAAATTAATGGTGCTTATTAAGCTTGTCGGCAGCTGTGTCCACAAAAATGCTGTGCTGTTCTTTCAGTTTCTTTCTAGATACTAATATGCTATCCTGCTGGTTTCTGAGGTGATCGCTTCAAGAAGTTGATTCCATAACGGGATTGTTTGCATTTAAAATGGAGGCACCAGCAATAGTTTGCTTAATATTTAGAGGTGAAAGTTTAGGGTCATATGTGGATTGAGTTTTCTTCATATGCTTATAACTGCATTTTTATTTCTAGGTTTCTGACCTCATCAAAGAGTGCAGACAGTCTCTGGCAGAAAGTCTTTTTGCCTGGGCTTGCCAGTCACCTTTAGGCAAAGATGACACTCTACTCCTCATTGGACATTTGGAAAGAGTGACAGTTGAGGCCAACGGCTCATTGGATGTGGTGAATTTGGCTCTTCTTATGGCACTGCTGTACTGCTTTGACATCAGTTTTATGGAACAAAGCACAGAGGAACGAGATGGTATTGGCTCTTATACCTACTGATACATTTGACTTTTAAAAGTTACATTATAGGATTGAGATGACATAGCTCAGCTTACTGGAGCATTGAACTTACTGGCTTGCTGGAAAAGTCATGATGTGGGAAAAAAAAAAAAAGTCATGACTTTTCCGACAACCCTGTACATAACTCCTTCAGTGCCCAGCATCACTTTATGCCAGAGCTGATCAGTACTCTGGAGTTTCTATTTTTAACATTTTTTTTCTCTTATTTTATTTGTTATTGTATAGAGACAGAGAGAAATTGAGAGGGGAGGGAGGCTGATAGAGAGGGAAACAGAGACACCTGCAGCCCTGCTTCACCACTTTTGATGCTTTCCCCCTGCAGGTGGGATCAGGGACTTGGACCTAAGTCCTTGTGTGTTGTAATGTGTGCACTTAACCAGGTATGCCACCGCCTGGCCTCTGGGTTTTTCTCTCAGTCTCTCATATTCAGTCGACTATAATCATAAAAAAAACTGGGTGTTGTGGGTGGGGGAGATAGCATAATAGTTATGCAAACAGTCTCATGCCTAAAACGTGGAGGTCCCAGGTTCAGTCCCTCACACCACCATAAATCAGAGCTAAATAGTGCTCCTGTTAAAAACAAACAAAAAAAGAAAAACTGGATTTAGTGACTAGTAGAAGGAAGGGAGGAATTCTTGGGAGGACAGCTCAGTGGGTAGAGTGCAGGATTTACATGTGTGAGGTGCTGGGCTTGATCCCTGGCACAGCATATGTCAGTGGTGCTCTTTTCTCACTCAGGAAATAATCCTTTTTAAAAAACCAGATTTAAAATGTGGAGATAAAAAAGGGCTGTATTTTACTTTTGTAGTTTGTTTTTACACCAGAGTACCACTCAATCCTATGGTGGTATGGGGGATTAAACCTGGGACCTCAGAGTCTCAGGCATAGAAGTCTTGTGTAGCCATTATGCTCTCTGCTCTGTCCAATAAGGGCTGTATTTTAACTTTTAATATTGTCTATTTTCTTTTTACATGCAGTTGATCTGTATTTGAATGTTTAGGTATAAGATCAAATTTTTAAAATTAATGTAGCCCCATTGCTATCTCTTCAGCCATTTATTTATTCATTAATTTATTATTATTATTATTATTGTTATTTCACCAGAGCACTACTTAGCTCTGCCTTATTATTTCCCCAGTCCTAATTAATTATTTCTTTACTATGTATTCACATTTCAAATCTTTCAAGGAAAAAAAAATTCTAAGGACCTATATCTGTAACTTTACTTACTTTTTTTTATGAAGTAGAAGAAATTTCACTTTTAAAAAAAAAATTTTAAAATATATATTCCCTTTTGTTGCCCTTGTTGTTTTATTGTTGTAGTTATTGATGTCATTGTTGTTGGATAGGACAGAGAGAAATGGAGAGAGGAGGGGAAGACAGAGGGGGGAGAAAGACAGACACCTGTACACCTGCTTCACCACTTGTGAAGCGACTCCCCTGCAAGTGGTTTGCTGGGGGCTTGAACCGGATCCTTACGCCAGTCCTTGCACTTTGCGCCACGTGCGCTTAACCCGCTGCGCTACCGCTCAACTCCTGAAATTTCACTTTTTTTCTATGTGGACAATTACTGCTTAGAATGTGGGATCTCAAAGATGATTCCTGCAAAGAGGAGCTTATTGGTATTTAGTATTGTAAACATTTCAGTACTTTTCCCCCAGCCACTAAGTCTTACATTAGGTAGGTGAGTATGGTAGAGGTTTTCACTTGCCTTTGGTGACCACCCTTGACCATTAGGAAAGGCTGATATAAAATACAGCTACTACGTAGTTACCTCCAGTCACGTTGTCACAGGGTACATTGTATGTCACATGGAATGTGCCACTTATGCTCATCCAGGAATGCTGCCAATTAGTGGGTTGGTCAGTTTCCAGTACTAAATGAACCAAAGCCGGAATTAAGTAGGGGAGAGTAGACTGTGTTGATGGAAGTTTGTAAACTGGGATTTTTACACCAGAGCACTGCTCAGCTCTGGTTTGTGGTGCAGGGGATTGAACCTAGGACTTTGGGGCCTCAGCCATGAAAGTATCTTTGTATAACCATTATGTTAACTATTCTCATCCCTAAACTGGTCCTTTTCAAAAAAAAGTCAAATTGAACACCTGAAGAGTTTTTTAAAAATATTTTTTATATTTATTGCCTTTTGTTGCCCTTTTTGTTTTATTATAGTTATTACAGTTGTTATTGATGTTGTTGGATAGGACAGAGAGAAATGGAGAGAGGAGGGGAAGACAGAGGGGGAGAGAAAGACAGACACCTGCAGACTTGCTTCACCGCCTGTGAAGCGACTCCCCTGCAGGTGGGGAGCTGGGGGCTCGAACGGGGATCCTTATGAAGGTCCTTGTGCTTTGCCTGACTCCCACCTGAAGAGTTTATAGGCTGAGGTGTGAGCTCTTTTTTTTTTTTTAATTGTAGTAGGTTGTAATTATGTCAACTTGCTTAACTCATTTTAATTTATAATTTCTTGTTTGTCACCACATGTACCCTTGATTAACAAATGAGAAATTGATTGTTAGTGCATGTGCTTTAGTAGATAAAAACTTAAAAATACAGGAATATTAAAAAAAAAATAAAGCATATGTCCATGATTAAAGATTGAAAACCTCTGAACTAATTATTCGTCAGACGACATCCAAAAGGAGCTTGGCAAAAATTAGATAGAAGTAGAGGCCGGAGTTGGCTCAGCCAGTGGAGTGCACACTTTACTATATATAAAGACCTGGCTTTGAGCCCCTTACTACCATGTGGGTATATCACCTCAGAGAGAAGCTTCACGAATATTGTTTGTTTGTTTTAACCATCGGTTATTACTAGGGCTCTGTGCCTTCACCTCACCATTCCCAGCGGCTTAAAAATTTTTGTTTTTTTTCCTATTATAGAGTGAATCACAGAAAAGGTAGGGGTAATAGATAGGAGAGGTGCTGCCACACTGCTCCACCATTTGTGGAGCTGCCCCTTGCAGGTGCTCCTCTGTGGTAAATGGGTGCTCAAATCTGGGTCCTCACACATGATGAAGTGTGCAGTCTACCAGGTGAGCCATCTCCTGGCCTTCTGAAGGTTTATTTCCTACAGGAGAGAGGGCAAGTCCCAGGTGGGAAGCCAGAACACTATGGCGCACACATGCAGTGCTAGAAATTGAGCCAGTAGGAGCTCTGCATGTGGAAGTCCTGTACTCTACCAACTCGAGCTATTGCCCCGGCTATTGTGTATGCAATTGTTTTTGGTAAACATCAATGCTGATTAGTCTCACTTTGATAAGGATACTTTTGTTTTCTAACCTTTTGACATTATTCCTGTAAGTCAAAAGCGAAAATTCCTCTACGTTTTGATACAGTGACCTGTTTCTCTGTTTCAGACATGATTCATCAACTTCCCTTGTTGACAGAGAGACAGTACATTGCAACAATTCACTCTCGTCTTCAAGACTCTCAACCTTGGAAACTACCTGGACTGCAAGCCACTGTTAGACTTGCCTGGGCACTGGCATTGAGAGGTATTTCTCAGCTATCAGATGTGACAGGTAAATTGATCACAGTCAATTTTTTTTTTAATGGAAACCAGCATATTAACATTAAATTTGAAAGGTTTTAGCTTTTCATTGCATAGAGTAATTATAGGGCGAACTAGAATTGTATTAGATGAAATTGTAATGTAGTTTATTGCAGACTTTCTGGGAGTTGGGCGACAGCGCAGCAGGTTAAGAGCACATGGCACGAAGAGCAGGGACCGGCGTAACGAACCCGGTTCGAGCCTCGCCTTCCCACCTGCAGGGGAGTCGCTTCACAGGCGGTGAAGCAGGTCTCTAGGTGTCTATCTTTCTCTTACCCTCTCTGTCTTCCCCTCCTCTCTCCATTTCTCACTGTCCTATCCAACAACGACGACATCAATAACAACAATAACTACAGCAACTATAAAAATAAATTGTCTTCCAAAAAAAGTTAGATCAAATGCTACTTCCATTGCTTAGAACCATTGACAATGATCTTGAAGCTTCTGTTTTTTAATTTTAATTTTAATTTTTTTATTCCCTTTTGTTGCCCTTGTTTTACTGTTGTAGTTATTATTGTGGTTTTACTGATGTAGTTGTTATTGGAGAATACAGGAAAAAAAAAAAAAACAAAATCAGAGAAATACCAGAGCACTTCTCATCTCTGACTCACGGCGGTGCTGGGAGTTGAACTTGAGACCTTGGAGCCTTAGGCATGAAAGTCTTTTGCATAAGTACTGTGCTGTCTCTCCATCCCTTTTTTATCTGAGCACTGCTAAGTTCTGGCTTGTGCTGCTTCTGGGGATTGCTCCTGTGACCTCAGTCTCTGGCATGAAAATCTTTTGCAGTCACTGTGCTGTCTCACAGTGTTATCACGTGCAGAGAAATGGGTTCAGGCCCTCAGTGCCCACTTGCAGGCGGAAAGCTTCACAGGTGTAGGACAGTGCTGCAGTTAGCCTTCTTGTCTCTCCACCTTTGTCTCTCTTTTCCTTCTCTATTTCTCCACTTTTGTCCCACAAAAGGGAAAAAAATTAGTGTCTAGTCCCTTTATAGACATCTGAAGTAGATCTGTCACACTGTTTTATAAAACATGTTTTGATATTTGCCAGACTTACAGTTATAATTTTAGTGTCTTTAGTTTTCACAGTGACCGAGGGAAATTGTGTGTGTGTGTTGGGGGGGCATACAGAGAATGACAGGTACCTGAAGCACTGTTTTACCACTTATGAAGCTTCCCCTGCAAGTTGGGACCTGGGGCTTGAACCTGGATACTTATACATGGTAAAGTAGACACTTTACCAGGTGTGCTATTGGTTGCCCCCCAAATCTTGTAATTTTAATTCCACTATTTTGAATTTAAGTGAGTCTGGAATTAATCATTAATTTTTAATCAGCATTGATTAATAATTTGGTCATCATTATTAGCCATAATATCGATTTTTCATTAATTTTATTTTTGAGAGAGATGCAGAGAGAGAGAGAGATACACCAGAGCACTGCTCAGCTCAGGCTTATGGTGGTGCGGGGGAATTGAACCTGGTACTTTAGAGCCTCAGGCATGAGAATCTGTTTGCATAACCATTATGCTGTCTCCCCCGCATAATATAGATTTTTAAGTGTTCTTTTGTCATGGAATCTGTACTGTATGGGTAGACAGGCAATTCTAAATATTAAAAAAAAAAAAAAAAATCCAGTCTGGGGCCAGGAGGTGGCTCCCCTAGTAGAGGCCTTGAGCCAGATGCCCAGCAAACACTGCCCCAGGAAGCTCTATGGGTGGCGGAGTAGAGCTGTGCTATCATTTCTCTCTCAAGTCCCTCTAAATACAAAACAAAACAAAAACAAAAACAAACCTGAGGCTGCTCCCTGTTACTATTTCTGTGTGAGGCCTTTGGTTCAGCCCTCGGCAGCACGTAAAAGTGAAGACAGAACCTGAATGACTCCAACATTAGCCCTTTTCTTTTCCTGTGCTTGCGACGGCCCTGGTTTATATCTAATCCTGACAGTTAATGCAACTAAGTGTACTTTTAGGAGCACTCATGACAGGCGAGCAGAATATGTTTTGCAGCAATTCTTTTCCAAAGCTAGATCATCACAAATTGTCTACTAGTTTTGTATTTAAAATTAAACAGTAATCAAGCAATGTATCCTTTTTCCTTTTTTTTTTTTTCTGTCTCTATTTTATTGGGTAGGACAGAGAAATTTAAAGGGGTGAAGGAGACAGAGAGGGAGAGAGAAAGACACCTGCAGACCTGCTTCACTGCTTGTGTTCCTCCTATAGGTGGGGTTCAGGGCTTGAACCCAGACCCTTGCCCATGGTAGTGTGTGCGTTCAACTGGCTGTACCACTGCTTGACCCCCAAACAATTTATTTTTATTTGTTTATTTATATTTATTTATATATTTAGTTATTTTGCCTCCAGGGTTATCGCTGGTTACTAGAGATAACTTTGGGGCTCAGTGCCTACACTACGAATCCACTGCTCCTGGAGGCTATTTTTTTCCCTGTTTGTTGCCCTTGTTGTTTATCGTTGTTGTTGTTATTATTGTTGTTACTACTGTTGTTGGATAGGACAGAGAGAAATCGAAAGAGGGGAAGACGGGGGAGAGAAAGATAGACACCTGCAGACCTGCTTCACCATTTGTGAAGTGATGCCCCTGTAGGTGGGAAGCAGGGGACTCGAACCTGGATCCTTGCACCGGGCCTTGTGCTTTTTGCCATGTGTGCTTAACCCACTGCACTACTGCCTGGTCACTCCAGCAGTTTTCTTGATAGAAGAACTATCTGTCACTTATGATAAATCCTTACCAAATACTCAGATCAGGTCTCTGAATGAGACTCAGTTTTTAGTGTCTCCAGAGGACAGAGTAGTATATCATTTGCCCCTGGGATGTGGTCACAAACCACTCTTGTGGAGAACACTAAGTGGCAAATGATCCATTTCCTGGGGCCTGACAATTAACTCAGTAGTAGAAAGTACACTTGTTATGAAGAGCATGTGGTTTTCTTCAAGTTTGTTTATTTATTTTTTAAAGTTTTATTTATGAGAGGAGAAGAGGGAGAACTACAGCTCACTCTGGCACAGGTGATGCCAGGTATCAAACTCTGAACCTCATGCTTAAGAATCCAGCATTTCATATGACTGAGCCACCTCTTGGGCAGGGGCCATGTGGTTGTCTAGTGTATTCTCCCAGCAGTTCCTAGGGGCTTGTGAGTTAATTTCAGTGACATACGATCTTGTTTTGTAGATAGCAAATGCTTGAAGATAGAGGAGAGAGAAAATTTGGAATCAAACTGTATTGGTACATATTTTAATCCAATTTAATAACTTTTCCTTCGTAGTCTGGGAGGTGGCGCAGTGGATAAGGCATTGGACTCTCAAGCATGGGGTTCTGAGTTCAATCCCTGGCAGCACGCGTACCATAGTGATGTCTGGTTCTTTCTCTCCTGTCATTTCTCATGAACCAATAAATACAAATCTTTAAAAAAATATTAACTTTTCCTTCATGCACTGTTCTTCACATTTCTAGCTCTGGCTGAATTCACAGAAGCAGATGAAGCAATGGCAGAACTTGCAATTGCTGACAATGTTTTCCTTTTCCTCACTGAATCTGTTGTGGTGTCAGAAAACTTCTATCAGGATGAATTTTATATTCGTAGAATTCATAATCTCATCACAGATTTTCTTGCACTTATGCCAATGAAGGTAAGTGTGATACCTGTATTACAGGTAGGATGAGTGGAAAATAGTTGAATTTTAATAAAATAAAATAATCAGTTAAATTATAATTGTTAATATTATGTTCTAAAAACTAATAAATACTGACATTGATAGTAGCTTACAACAAGTCATAAGCAAGGGAAAATGCTGTGGGTAATGAATTATATACCCTAAGGATCAGTGCTAAGGCTGCCTTATTTCAAATTTATATATGATTTGGAAGAGTCCCAGTGGGAAATCTTCAATGAGTTTATTCACAGAATTCTGACCTACTGGAATTTCTTGAATAGAAACAGTACTACTTAGGTTATTTCTTGAATGGCTTGTGTCTGTCAGTGAATCTCACCACCATTTCATTCAAACTATGAAGTTGGTGGACATAAAAAGTTATTTTTAGCCCTCCTGCATTACACTTTTCATGCTTGTTGGCTCTCTTCCTCCTTTTATTTTCAGTTTTTGTGATTTGTGTCTCCTCTCTTTATTAATTAACCTAGCTAGAGGTTTATCGATCTTGGAGTTTTCCAGCAAATTGACTTTTGGCTTCATTGAATTTTCTTATATTTTCTCTCACTGTTATTGATTTCTCCTTTTAATCTTCCTTTTATTTATGTTTAGTTTGCCTTTTTTAGTTTTTGTTTTTTTTAAGGTGGAAGATTACTGACTTAAAGCCTTCTTATCTATTATAAGTATTTAATGTTATAATTTTATCTCTACTATTTTAGCTGTGCCATCTGCATTTTGATAAGTTGTGTTTAATTGTTATCAAGTTCAGCATGAGTTTTTATTTCAATTTTTTTGCATTTTATTTTTTCTTAATTTTTTTATATTTATTTTCCCTTTTGTTGCCCTTGTTTTTTATTGTTGTAGTTATTATTGTTGTTATTGATGTCATTGTTATTGGATGGGACAGAGAAAAATGGAGAGACGAGGGGAAAACAGAGAGGGGGAGAGAAAGATAGACACCTACAGACCTGCTTCACCGCCTGTGAAGGGACTCCCCTGCCGGTGGGGAGCTGCGGGCTCAAACCAAGATCCTTATGCCGGTCCTTGTGCTTCACGCCACATGCACTTTAACCCGCTGCACTATTGCCCAACTCCCTAATTTGTTTTTATTTTTATTCAATATAATTTCTAATTTCCTCTGAGACTTCTTTCATCAGTGGGCTATTGAGGAATTTGTTATTTAATTTCTATTATTTGGTGAACTTCTATATAACTCTAATTTCTGTTTTATCTTTATCTTATTGCCACCAGGGTTATTGCTGGGGCTGGTTGTGAGCACCACAAAGCCACTGTTCCCGGTGGTCTTTTTTTTTTTTTTTTTGTCTTTCTGTTTCATTTAGTAGGGCAGAGAGAAATTGAGAGTGGGAGGATGAGGAAATGGAGAGGGAGGAAGAAAGAGAGATACCTGCAGACATGCTTTACCACTTGTGAAGTATTTCCCCTGCAGATGGGGATTCAAGGGTTCAAGCCCGAGTCTTTGTCCATGGTGATGTATGTCCTTACCTGGGCGTGCCACTGTCTCTTGCCTTGGGATTTAAAAAAAATAATTCTCTGTTTGATAGTACTGGGAGAAATTGAGAGGAGAGGGGGATGTAGAGTGGGAGAGAGAGACACCTGCAACCCAGCTTCATGGCTTGTAAAGCTTCTGCCTGTAGGTAGGGACCAGGAGCTTGAACCCAGGTCCTTGTGCATGATAACACATGCATTTAAATCATTCATGTATGTAATCCCCTTACCCTATAGTATTTTAATTATGTTAAATAAGTAATATTTTTATGAGCAAGAATATGGTCATATCTTGATAAACATTCTATTTGGACAGGTGTATATTTTGCTGCTTTCCTATGGACTAATTTATAGATACCATTTTACAGAAGTTGATTAATGATATTCAGGTCTACCATATTCTTACAGATTTTTTGTGTTCTTGTTCTTATTTTGTTTTTAGAGATGAGTAATGAAATCACCAACAGAAATTGTGGAGTGTGTGTGTGTGTGTGTGTGTCAGAGAGAGAATAAGAGAAAGGTTCTAGAACCCCACTCTCATTTACCCCACCCTCGTTTATGCTGTGCCTGGGATCCAGTTCAGGGCCTCACATAGATCTATGGCATGTGCTACTGCAGAGCCACCTCCTGCCCCCCTATATGTTAATTTTTAAAGAGAGATCAGGGCATACTCGGTCATATGCAGTGCCAGGGATCGAACACAGGATCTTATGCCAACAAGCGTATTTTCAACCCACCAAGCTACTGCCTATTCACTAGTTTTTTTTTTTCTTACTTAAGGGAGAAACAATTTCTTCTTCAGTTAGTTAGCATTTAGTCGATGCATTTTGAGGCATTTGGCTCTTTGTAAGGGCTGTACTGTCCTTCAGAGTGTATTTGGGTACTAAGGGGACTCAGCTTTGCTTTTGTTGACCGTAGTGGTGATACTGCCAGGTGTTCCATGGCTGCTGAAGTCCTGCAATGTTCAGGATCAGCCAAACAAATGATGTCCTGCCCCCAATACCAGTAATTAAAATTTGCTATAGCTAAACTTATCTGCTCCTCTGTAGAAAGTGCTCTGAAGTTTTATTATGTTACATAATGGATAGAAATATTACAGGGGACCGGGTGGTGGCACACCTGATTGAGCACATGTTACAGTATGCAAAGACTTGGGTTCCAGCTCCCAGCCCCCATCTGCAGGGGGAAAGCTTTGCAAGTGGTGAAGCAGTGCTACATTTTTCTCTTCCTCTCAACCTCCCCCTTCCCTCTCTCCATCTCTGGCTGTCTCTATCCAATAAATAAATAAAAATAATTTAAAATGAAATTTGAAAAATATTGCATCAAGATTCCTACCATATTTTCTCATGTTACTTAAGTGGGATAGTTCAGTGGTGCTTTTCTGTTTCTAGGAGAGATTGACATAGAGACTGCGAGAAAGAAAGCAAGGCACTGCTTCTCCACTTGCAGCTGCTCACCACATCTTTGTTGTTCTCATGTCAGCTGGGGATCCAGCTCAGGGCCTCACATATACAAGGCATGCAATTACCCCTGAGCCATCTCCCTGGCCCTCAGAAATTTTCTTTCATTTAATCAATTTTAGGCGATTGCCTGGTTAAAAAAAAATTAGTTATTAACTTGAATAACATTTATATACTAAACCACATAATAAATTTTTTTTTTCATAATAAATTTTAATAGGTGAAGCAATTGAGGAATCGGGCAGATGAAGATGCTCGAATGATTCACATGAGTATGCAGATGGGAAATGAACCCCCCATCTCCCTCAGAAGGGATCTGGAACACTTAATGCTCTTGGTAAGCCACTCCATTGGATTGCCATCTTCCTCCTCCCATTCTTTTCCCCTAATTTGGCCATTTCCAGGTTACTTTGAAGTATAAGTGAATTTGCATGCCTGATTAAGGTGTATAACAGTTGAATTTGTTAAAAATGTGGATTTTTATTTGAAAGTAGTTCTTGAGTTGCAGGCATTTTCTCATAGTCCTTGTGTACTCTCTGCAGATTGGTGAGCTGTATAAAAAGAACGCTTTTAACTTGGAGCTTGCTCTAGAGTATTGGTGTCCCTCAGAGCCGCTTCAGACTTCCACCATCATGGGCACTTACCTTGGGGTGGCTCATCAGCGACCCCCTCAACGTCAGGTGAGCCTTTCGTTTTTCTCCTTTCATATCTGGGATGGGCATTGGGAGACTTGAAAACATGAAAATGCTACCGTTTGATGTTATTGCTATAAACACAAATGACTATGGTGTAACCTAGGAACGCTTTCCTTTTATTTCAGGAAATTTGAGGCTCTTAAGTTTTTTTTTTTTAATATTTATTTATTTATTCCCTTTTGTTGCCTTTGTTGTTTTATTGTTGTAGTGTTGTAGTTACTATTGTTTTTGATGCCATTATTGTTGGATAGGACAGAGAGAATAGAGAGAGGAGAGGAAGACTCTGGGGGAGAGAAAGATAGACACTTGCAGACTTGCTTCACTGCCTGTGAAGAGACTCCCCTGCAGGTGGAGAACCAGGGGCTTGAACTGGGATCCTTAGCACCAGTCCTTGCCCTTTGCACCACCTACACTTAACCCGCTGCACTACTACCCGACTCCCGAGGCTCTTAAGTTTAAATGCTGATTACTTTGGAGACTATGTACTTAACCTATAAGATCATAGTAGTGTGTTAAACCATTAGAGATAGAACAGTGTTTAATCTCTATCATTTGTATTAAATTGATTAGTATTTCTTAGTATGGCTAAGATTAAATTGAGTAGTATTTCTTAGTATGGCTTTGTTCTTTATGATCACAGTAACTAGTATATGTCATTCTTCACATTGGAGAAGATAGAAGAGGTACAAGAGGTAAAGGAAAGGGCTTAGAAATGGGGGCCAGGCGGTGGTGCAGCGGGTTAAGCTTACATAGTAGGAAGCACAAGGACCCTCACAAGGATCGTGGTTCCAGCCCCTTGTTCCCCACCCACAATGGGGTTGCTTCACAAGCTGTGAAGAAGGTGTGTAGGGGTCTCTCTCTTTCTCTCTCTCCTTCTCTATCTTCCCCTCCCACCTCAGTTTCTCTCTATCATATCCAATAAAATGGAAAAAAATGGCCATCAGGAGCAGTGGATTTGTAGTGCCCCCACTGAGCCCTATCGATAACCCTGGAGAAAAATAAAAGGCTGGGAGTTGGGCGGTAGCGCAGTGGGTTAAGTGCAGGTGGTGGAAAGCGCAAGGACTGGCATAAGGATTCCAGTCCAAGCCCCTGGCTCCCCACCTGCAGGGAAAGTCGCTTCACAGGTGGTGAAGCAGGTCTGCAGGTGTCTGTCTTTCTCTCCCCCTCTCTGTCTTCCCCTCCTCTCTCGATTTCTCTCTCTCCTATCCAACACAACAACTACGACATCAACAACAACAATAACTACAACAAGGGCAACAAAAGGGAAAAGAAAAAGAAAAGGCTTAGAAGTTATAATTTATTTATTTATTTTACATTCTTCTCCCCCCCTTTATTGGGGGATTAATGTTTTACATTTGGTAGTAAATTCAAAGTTTGTATATGCATAACATTTCTTAGTTTTCCACATAACAGTACAACCCCTACTACGTCCTCTGTCATCCTTTCCAGGACCTGTATCCCCCCCACTCCAGAGTCTTTTACTTTAGTGCAATACACCAAGAAATTATAATTTATGACAAAACACTATCAAAATTAGTCAATAAATCATGTCAGAAAGAATTCCATCTATTACCCTTTACTAGCTAACCAATATTACATATTCTTATAAAAATAGCAAGTAAGATGGCTTATGACATATCCTTATTTTTTTTTCCTGCGATTTCCTTTTCTAAAAGTTTTTATGGGGCAGAGTATAGGAGTATACAAACACCTCATCACAGACCCTTGCAAGCGTCAACCTGGCTTTGACCTAGCACGTTATGATTGGGTTCTCCTCAATCGCTATCGAACAGGCCATGGCCGGTGCGCCGCCATGTTCCATCGCTGGGGAGCCAGAGACGACCCGAACTGCCCCTGTGGCTACAGACAGACTATGACCCACATAGTCAACGACTGCCACCTCTCCAGATTCAAAGGAGGTCTCGAAAATTGACATCAGGCTCAACCTAATGCTGTTGACTGGCTACGGAAGAAGGGCAAACGCTAGAAGAAGAATAGGAGTATAGATAGCGAATGGTTATGCAAACAGAGTCATGCCTGAGGCGCCAAAGTCCCAGGTTCAAATTCCCCGCACCACTATAAGCCAGATTTGAATAGTGCTCTGGTTAAAAAATAAATAAAAATTTTTATGCCTTACATATTTCATTTATGTTAGAATCTAACAATAATCTGCCACCTTTTTTTTTTTTTCCACATTGTTTTATTTCCCCTCATTTTAAAAGCTGTTCTAGAGAAGGATATACTAAAATCTTTCCAGTACTCAAAAACAAACAAAAAAACACCACCCAATCAATCTTTCTATTATGGATAGAGAAAAGTTGCCAGGAACATCTGACATATTAATCTAATAGCTATTAATATTTGCCATATTTGCTTCACCTGCTATAGTTATTTTTCCAACTTTTATTTTGGCACATTTTTAATTTTAATTAGTTATTTGTGGTTGACAGGATTCTAAGATATCAGGGCTGTCATTCCATGATGCACCCATCACCAAAGTTCTGTGCATCCCCTACTCTGATAACCACCATAGTTCTCACAGTGTCTTAGAGACAGGCTTTTACTTTTTTGTGTGTGTACAAGTTCATGTGTTGCAATTTTCTTTATATGTGTGAGCATCTGGTAGTTTTTTTTACCCTCTTTACTTTTCTTTACCAAGCATATTCACCTCCAGTTCCATCTACTTTGTCCCAAAGGACATAGTATCATCTTTTTCTTTTCTTAAGTCTCTTGTTTTTATTTTAATTTTTTAATATTTATTTATTCCCTTTTGTTGCCCTTGTTTTTATTGTTGTAGTTATTATTATTGTTGCCATCGTTGTTGGATAGGACAGAGAAATGGAGAAACGAGGGGAAAACAGAGGGGGAGAGAAAGATAGACACCTGTAGACCGCCTGTGAAGCAACTCCCCTGCAGGTGGGGAGCCAGGGCTTGAACTGGGATCTTTACACCGGTCCTTACGTTTTGCGCCACCTGCGCTTAACCTGCTGCACTACAGCCTGACTCTCCTTGTTTTTGTTTTTTTTTAATTTTTTTTATTATCCTTATTTTTATTGGACAGAGACAACCAGAAATTAAGAGGAATGGGGAGATAGGGAGAAAGACGGAGAGACACCTGCAGTCTTGCCTCACCACTTATGAAGTTTTCCCTCTGCTGATGGGGACCAGGGACTCGAACCTGAGTCCTTGTGCACTATAATGTGAGCTCAACCACCTGGTCCCAGTATCATTTTTTTCTTAATCACAGCCTAGTATGCCACTGAGTATATATCTCATAATTTCCTTATCCCGTCACCTGTCGATGGCTATCATGGATAATGCAGCTGTGTTGTCAGATTATAAGTAAATTCTATGCAGTGTAACATTTTACTTCTTTTTTTATGTATAGTCTTTTTTTTTTTTTTTTTAAGATTTTATTTATTTATTCATGAAGAAGATAGGAGTAGAGAAAGAGAAAGACATTACTCTGGTACATGTGCTGCCCGGGACTGAACTCAGGACCTCATGCTTGAGAGTCCAACACTTCATCCACTGTGCCACCTCCCGGACTACACATTTTACTTCTTTAATTTGCTAATAGTGCTTAGAAATAAGGATAATTTTCTACATGTCACAAAACCATCTTTATACCTTTTATATCTTGGAGACTTGTTACCTAAATAAGCAGGTGAAATCCATCAAAGAATTGGACGCTATCTTTTTCACGAACACACCATGATAGACAGTGGTAATAAGACTTAAGCCTTGGGGTAGGGAGCAGCACAGTGATTCATGCAATAGACTAATACCTGAGGTGTGAAGGTCCCACCACACTCAATCCCTGGCACTATCCTGGCACCAGTAATACTTTGGTCAAAACAACCATGACAAAAACCTAAGCCATAGGATGAATTACATAACCAAGGAGTGCATATATGATGGGGTTACTTTATTTTATTAAAGATTTTTTAAATTTTATTAATGAGAAAGATAGGAGGAGAGAGAGAAAGAGGCAGCCATCACTCTGGTACATGTGCTGCTGGGGATTGAACTCAGGACCTCATGCTTGAGAGTCTAGTTCCTTAGCCACTGTGCCACTTCCCGGACCATGTTGGGGCTATTTTTGCCTTTACTATAAGTTGTACTAAAACTTCTGTTAAAGCTTCATTTATACCACACCTTCAAATAATTTGGTCCTTTCCCCAAAACATTTCTCTGAGGCTACCAGGGCTTCATACTGAATTTTACTAGAACCTAGGAACTCTGGATTCTGATTATGAATATATCTTTGAAAATTGCTGGTTAATTTAATTTAATTTTTAATTTCTTTATTGAGGAATTAATGTTTTACATTCAGCAATAAATACAATAGTTTGTACATGCATAACAGCTGGTTAATTTTAGATAAGTAAATTTCTTTAACTGTTGCATATTTAGTGTGTGAGTTGTTTTATATTCTGTGACATTAAAGTGTTCTGAAAAAATGTACTTTATGTTCGCAAAGATAGGTTGTCACTGCATTAAATTGTTGATAACAAGCTTACAAAAGCAGCTTTTCATATATAGAACACCAGATTACTTTGTCTTTGAGGCGGGTGGTTATAGTGTTAGTTCATGTGCATTCTCTATTAACTTATCCATGGTGCCTTAAAGTTAAGATTTACTTTGTATAAACTCTTGGCTTTTCTTTATTTCAGGTTGTCTTGTCAAAATTTGTTAGACAAATGGGAGACCTGTTGCCACCAACTATTTATATTCCTTATTTGAAAATGCTCCAGGGATTAGCCAATGGGCCCCAGTGTGCTCACTACTGTTTTAGCCTCCTCAAAGTTAATGGGAGTAGTCATGGTAAGAGAAATTTAGGTGTTGTCTAAGTTTGTTGTGACAGTCTTGAGTTCAATATCCCCTTGCTTACCAAAGAACATTGGTTATTTGAACCCAGTTGTACTAAGTAAAACCCTTTATAATAATGGATAAAGAAAGAAAAAAAAAGCGGGGGCTAAGAAGCACATTGGTGGCTTTATGCTTAGTGCTGCCTACATTGTGCTTCATTTATGTTTCACAGACTGGAAACTTGCAGTTGGTTTTAAGATATCAGAAACACAGGAGTCAGGCGGTAGCACAGCGGGTTAAGTGCAGGTGGCTCAAAGCAAGGACCGGCGTAAGGATCCTGGTTCGAGCCCCCAGCTCCCCACCTGCAGGGGAGTCGCTTCACAAGTGGTGAAGCAGGTGTCTATCTTTCTCTCTTGCCTCTGTCTTCCCCGCCTCTCTCCACTTCTCTCTGTCCTATCTAACAACAACGATATCAATAATAACTACAACAAAAAAACAACAAGGGCAACAAAAGGGAATAAATATTTAAAAGAAGATATCAGAAACATACACATTTTTTTTCATTTTCTTTTTCAACTTATTTTTTTCCTTTTCTTTTTCAACTTTTACATATATATATATTATTGGTGATTTAATAATTATTGACAAGATAGTGGGATAAGAGGGGTACGATTCATACGTTTCATTGTCACAGTTCCCATCACCAGTGTGCTATATCCGATCCCCTGTATTGGAAAATTCCCTATTCTTTATCCCTCTGGGAGTATGGACCAAAGATCTATAAGGGGCACTGAAGGTCGGAGGTCTGGTTTCTCTAATTGCTTCTCCTGGACATGGGCGTTGATAGGTGGATCATACCCCCCAACCTGCTTCTGTGTTTTCTTAGTGGGGTAGGCCTCTGGGGAGGTGGGGTTCCAGGACACATTGGAGAGGTTGTCTGCCCAGGAAAGGCAGGCTGGCATCATGGTCGTATTTTTCAACTTCTGTCTGTGAGTGAGATCCTCCCATATTCATCCTTCTTTGTCTGACTTAATGTGATTCCTTTGAGTTCATTCCAAGATGGGGTGAAGAAAATGAAATCACCAATTTTTAATAGCTGAGTAGTATTCTATTATGTATACATAACTTTTCAGCCACTAATCTGTTGTTGGACACCTGTGTTGCTTCCAGGTTTTGGCTATTACAAATTGTGTCACTATGATAATAGGTATACACAAATATTTTTGGATGGATGTGATTGGTTGCTTAGGATATATCCTATATCCATACACACTTTAAAAAAATTTTTTGGGAGTCGGGCTGTAGCGCAGCGGGTTAAGCACAGGTGGCGCAAAGCACAAGGACCAGCATAAGGATCCCGGTTCGAACCCCGGCTCCCCACCTGCAGGCAGGTCCCTTCACAGGCGGTGAAGCAGCTCTGCAGGTGTCTATCTTTCTCTCCCCCTCTCTGTCTTCCCCTCCTCTCTCCGTTTCTCTCTGTCCTGTCCAACAACGACGACAACAACTATAATAACTACAACAATAAAACAACAAGGGCAACAAAAGGGAATAAATAAATAAAATAAAAATATAAAAAAAATTTTTTTTAACCAGGGCACTGCTCAGCTCTGGCTTATGGTGGTGTGGGGGATTGAACCTGGGACTTTGGAGCCTCAGGCATGAGAGTCTGTTTGCATAACCATTATGCTATCTACCCTCCGCCACCACACACTCTTTTTAAGAACATATTTGTTGCTTAGAGCAAAATATATACCCTGTCACATAATTTGATTTCTTAAGTATTTTCTTTTTCTTTCTTTTTTTTTTTTAAGATAAAAGCAGAGAGAGAGAGAGACCGAGACCACAACACCAAAGCTATCCAAGTGAACTGTTTTACCAACCCTGGTTTATTGAGTTTGTCTTCAAAAGTACTTGTTTTGTGAAATTTATTTATTTTTAATTATTTTCCCTTTTGTTGCTCTTATTGTATTTTTATTGTTGTTGTGTTTATTATTATTGTTGTCACTGATGTTGTCATTGTTAGATAGGACAGAGAGAAATGGAGAGAGGAGGGGAAGACAGGGAGGGGGAGAGAAAGATAGATACCTGCTTCACTGCTTTTGAAGTGATTCCCCTGCAGGTGGGGAGCCAGGGGCTCGAACTGGGATCCTTATGCTGGTCCTTGCGCTTCATGCTATGTACGCTTAACCCACTGCGCTACCGCCCAACTCCCAAAAGTACTTGTTTTTATTTTTAACCAAAGCACTTTTCAGCTTTGGCTTGTAATGGAAGCTGGCATTGAACCTGAGACTTGGAAGCTTTAAGCATGAAAGCCTTTTGTGTAGCCATGTACTATCTCCCTAGTCAAGTACTTGTTTTCTAGATTTCTACAGTTAATCATTTTTCTCTTGACTTTTTCCAAACTCCCTCATTTAATTTTCAGATTTGTTTTGTTAAACCAGAAACACTGAGAAAGGAAGAGAAAGATAACAAACATTCATTTTGTTAGTTAGATAATACTTTCCTCTTTACATGTGAGCAGATAGAGGTTTAGAGAAGTTCAGGGTTAGGCAGACAGCATAATGGTTGTGCAGTAAGACTCACGTCTGAGACTCTGAGGTGCTAGGTTCAAAAACCAGCACCACTATGAGCCAGAGCTGAGCAGTGCTCTGGTTCCCCCACTGCTCCCTCATTTCAATTAAATAAGTAAGGTATATCTTAAAAAAGAGTTCAGTAATTTATCCAAAGTGACAAGGCATGATTGCAACTGAGATCTTCCTAGTACCCCCACCAGTGTTTTGACCATTCTGTCAAGCATTGACAAGATTTTTGCTTACAGTGCCTAATATGTGTTGGAAGTAGTATGGTGTACAGATGTTTAGATTGTGAGAAAAGTCATGGCTTTTTTCTATTCAAAAAATGTGGCATGATTTTTCTGACAACCTTATAGAATGTAGTTCTGTCTCTTTGGGAATTTAAGTTTATAGCTTGGAAGATGGTGCAATAGATAAAACTTAAAAGTGCATTCAAAAATGTGAGGTCAGCAGAGATAGATAGTATAATGGTTATGCAAACAGTCATGCCTGCGGCTCTGAAGTCACAGGTTCAATCCCCTGCACCACCATAAGCCAGAGCGGATGATCAGTGCTCTGGTTTAAAAAAAAAAAAAAAAAAGGAGTCGGGTGGTAGCACAGCGGGTTAAGTGCATGTGGAATGAAGTGCAAGGACTGGCATAAGAATCCGGGTTTTAGCCCCCGGCTCCCCACCTGCAGGAGGGTTGCTTCACAGGCAGTGAAGCAGGTCTGCAGGTGTCTATCTTTCCCCCTCACTGTCTTCCCTTCTTCTCTCCATTTCTCTCTGTCCTATCCAACAACAACAACATCATCAACAACAATAAAACAACAAGGGCAACAAAAGGGAAAATTATATATATATATAAATTGGGTGGTAGTACAGCGGGTTAAGCGCACATGGTACGAAGTGCAAGGACCTGCGTAATGATCCCAGTTGGAGCCCCCGCCTCCCCACCTGCAGGGGTGTCGCTTCACATGCAGTGAAACAGGTCTGCTGGTGTCTTTCTCTCCTCCTCTGTCTCCTCTGTCTCGATTTCTCTCTGTCTTATCCAACAACAACGGCAGCAATGACAACAATAATAATGACAACTATGGCAACAAATTCGGAAAAATGGCCTCCAGGAGCAGTGGATTTGTAGTGCAGGCACTGAAGTTCCAGCAATAACCCTGGAGGCAAAAAAAAGTGTAAGGTCCTGAGTTCAGTTCCTGGCATCTAATATGCCAGAGTGATGCTCTGATTCTCTCTCTTTTGACCTCATTGATAAATACATTTTTTAGATGTTTTCTTTTTCATTGGATAGAGACAAATTAACAAGGAAAGAGAAAATAGGGGGAAAAAAAAGAGCTATATCCGTAACACTACCTCACCAAGTGGGGACTGGGGACTTGAACCTGGTCCTTGCTCAGGGTTAACGTGTGTGCTTTACCACCTGGCCCCAATGAATACTTTTTTAAAGAAGGGAGTTCATTTGACTATTTGGGAATTATTCTGTGAGAAAAGCACCCTCTGTAGTTAACATGATAACACTGAAAAACCTTTTTGGATATCGAAAGAAGTAGGTAACACATCTGATGTACTTTATATTTACATGGGTACCATTCATCCTTTTCTTTTTTTTTTTAATACTTTTTTTTAAAATATTTATTTTTTTATTTATTCCCTTTTGTTGCCCTTGTTGTTTTATTGTTGTAGTTATTGTTGTTGTTGTTGTTGGATAGGGCAGAGAGAAATGGAGAGAGGAGGGGAAGACAGAGAGGAGGAGAGAAAGATAGACACCTGCAGACCTGCTTCACCGCCTGTGAAGTGACTCCCCTGCAGGTGGGGAGCCGGGGTTCGAACCAGGATCCTTATGCCGGTCCTTGTGCTTTGCGCCACCTGCGCTTAACCCGCTGCGCTACATCCTTTTCTTAAGGGAAAACTGATCCAGAGTTCTAACTCAAAGAAGAGTTCTGACATGTTTTCATCAGCGTATTTGCCTAGACACTCACTTTTAGGACAAAAGTAAAGTTCTAAAATTAGTTAATTTATATTGCCACCAGGGTTGTCACTGGGACTGGTGTCAGCCAAAAGCCATCATTAGTGGTTGCTGTTTTTGTCCTTCCTTTTTTCCTCTCCCTTCCCCCCCTCCATTAAAAAATATATTTTTTTATTTGATAAGACAAATTGGGGGTGGGAGAGACAGCATAATCGTTATGTAAACAGACTCATGCCTGAGGCTTCAATCCCCTCCTTGTTCCATTATAACCCAGAGCTGAGCAGTGCTCTGGTTAAAAAAAAAAGGGGGGAGGGGGCGACATCTGCAGCTTAACTGCTTGTGAAGCTTCTCCCCACCCCTTCAAATGGGGGCTTGAACCTGGGTCATTGAACACAATGCCTAGCCCCTTAAAGTTCTCCATTTAATTTCTTCATTTTCAAGTAAACATTTAGACATTTTTAAAAGAAAACTGTCCTGTCTTTACAGTTGAAAATATCCAGGGAGCAGGTGGCAGTCCTGTTTCCTGGGAACATTTCTTTCACTCCTTAATGCTTTACCACGAGCACCTCCGGAAGGACCTTCCAAGTGCAGATAGTGTTCAGTACCGGCACCTTCCTTCCCGTGGCATCACTCAGAAGGAGCAGGATGGATTGATCGCTTTTCTGCAGCTCACATCTACCATCATTACTTGGGTAGGTAACCCACTCACTGCATAAAAGAAAATATAGGTTTTATTTGTATTCTAGCAACGTGGAATTTTAAAGAACCTCAGATTCTACTATGGTTAGAGGTTATGAGTACAAATTTAGCATATCCCTGTATCATTATGTTCTTTTGCTTTTTTTCACCTTTTGAGGATGTAGTGTGATTGTTTCTGCTCACTGATACCAACTCACCTGATACCAACCTATATACTTCCCCTTTTTTCCTGAGGAAAGTACGAGAACTAGAGCACCACTGGCAATATGTAGTGTGCTGGGAATTGAACTCAGGACCTCCCTCATGCGTGCAAGTCTTATGCACTACCGCTGAGTGATCTGTCTGGCTGCTAAGACTCTGATTTGATCCACCCACTGGTAGATGAATCAGAGGCTATGCTTATATATGCATCTGACCTATGAATAAGCAGGGATAAATGCCCACACTTCAAATAGATGACTGCTTACCATTCTGCTTAGATTTTTAAGATGGAATGTTTCTTGCTCTTTTTGTGTTCATTTCTCAGAGTGAAAATGCTCGTTTGGCACTTTGTGAACATCCTCAGTGGACCCCTGTTGTGGTGATCCTGGGGCTTCTGCAATGCAGTATCTCCCCTGTTCTGAAAGCAGAACTCCTGAAAACTCTTGCAGCATTTGGAAAGTCTCCTGAAATTGCTGCTTCCCTTTGGCAGTCATTGGAATACACTCAGGTACTACTCCGTGCTCTCTGATGGATTTTGTTTGTGCTTTGGAAAACGAGATGTAACATTGTGGAAGCCTGGACATCTGGCTTGAGACTTTTAGTGTACCAGGAACTTCCTGGTCAGAAAACTATGATTTGGGGACTGAGCATAGCATCTTGAATGAATGAATATTCTTGAGTTTTTCTTTTTGATGAGTCGACAGCTTTACCAGACTACTAGAAATTGGTTCCTTCTCTTAAGACTTGTCTGTCAGTATCTGGAAGATACTTGATGTCCAGAAATCAGCATCTGTTTGTGAGACAATGCTGATACAGATTTACTTGGTTTTATTTTTGCTTTTTTCCTCATCTTTAGACCCTCCTTGTATGACTTTTTTTTAGATAGAGGCAGAAAGAGAAAGAGAGTAAAGTAGCCACAACAGTGAAGCTTCCTTCAATACGTTGGTGGTTGGGCTTGAACCTAAGGTTGCACACTTGACAGAACAGTGTGCTTTCCAAGTGAGCTATTTTCTTGGCTCACAGTCACGCTGATAACCTTCAAAAGTTATTTGTACTTTTTAAACATGAGGAGTATCTATTTTTCTTTTCTCCCTCTCCCTTGAATACTTTTCTGTCCCATTCCAATAGACTGAACTATTTCTGTATAGCTATATATTACCTTAGAGTTGTTTTTCCACTAAAGGATAGTGCCAGCAGTGTGCTAAATTTCCGTGAAAACTGAGTGACCAGAAGTGTTTTTAATGGTCACTGAGGTTTTTTTGTCCGGGCCATTCTTAATAAATTGAACTTTGGGCAAGATTTGAAGTGGGATAGAAGTCTTCCTTGACTTCTGCACACTTAGGGCATACATAAGCTGACAGGGAAGAATATATATATATGTAGACCAAATAATGTTTGCTATCTCAATGAATCATGAGCATTTTGCTTTTATAATTTAATTTATTTTTGGACATTGGGACTTCATGCCTACACAATTCCATTGCTTCCAGAGGATCTTGGGTTTTTTCTTTTCTTTTTTCTCTATTCCAATGTCTTTTTTTTTTTTTTAATTTCTTTATTGGGAATTAATGTTTTACATTCAACAGTAAATACAATAGTTTGTACATGCATCACATTTCCCAGTTTTCTTTCTTTTTTTTTTTTTTAATTTAAGAAAGGATTAATTAACAAAACCATAGGGTAGGAGGGGTACAACTCCACACAATTCCCACCGCCCAATCTCCATATCCCACCCCCTCCCCTGATAGCTTTCCCATTCTCTATCCCTCTGGGAGCATGGACCCAGGGTCATTGAGGGTTGCAGAAGGTGGAAGGTGTGGCTTCTGTAATTGCTTCCCCGCTGAACATGGGCGTTGACTGGTCGGTCCATACTCCCAGTCTGCCTCTCTCTTTCCCTAGTAGAGTGTGTCTCTGGGGAAGCTGAGCTCCAGGACACATTGGTGGGGTCTTCAGTCCAGGGAAGCCTGGCCAGCATCCTGGTGGCATCTGGAACCTGATGACTGAAAAGAGAGTTAACATACAAAGCCAAACAAATTGTTGAGCAATCATGGACCCAAAGCTTGGAATAGTGGAGAGGAAGTGTTAGGGAGGGTACTCACTGCAAACTCTAGTGTACTTCTGCTTTCTTACTTTGGTGCCATACTCCAAACTCAGTCAATATCTGCTTTGCGTTTCTACTTCTTTTTTTTTTTTTTACATGCATAACATTCCCCAGATTCCCATTTAACAATACAACCCCCACTATTTCATTCATCATTTTTCATGGACCTGTATTCTCCCCACCTACCCACCCACCCCAGAGTCTTTTACTTTGGTGTAATACTCCAATTCCATTTCAGGTTCGACTTGTGTTTTCTTTTCTAATCTTGTTTTTCAACTTCAGCCTGAGAGTGAGATCATCCCGTATTCATCCTTCTGTTTCTGACTTATTTCACTCAACATGATTTTTTCAAGGTCCATCCAAGATCGGCTGAAAATGGTGAAGTCACCATTTTTAACAGCTGAGTAGTATTCCATTGTGTATATATACCACAACTTGCTCAGCCACTCATCTGTTGTTGGACACCTGGTTTGCTTCCAGGTTTTGGCTATTACAAATTGTGCTGCCAAGAACATATGTGTACACAGATCTTTTTGGATGGATGTGTTGGGTTCCTTAGGATATATCCCCAGGAGGGGAATTGCAGGGTCATAGGGTAGGTCCATTTCTAGCCTTCTGAGAGTTCTCCAGACTGTTCTCCACAGAGGTTGGACCAATTGACATTCCCACCATGCTCTTTCTTTCTTGTAGATAGTGTAATTTAAGAAGAGAGCTGATGTATAACTTCAGAAGTCAGAGCAGTGCTCTTCAAAATTAACACCATTTGAAAGCTCCAATATTAGTAAGATACAGTGTTATAAAGTAACTAGTAACTGAGAATGGAATAGATGCTGCTAACCAAAGAAGTGAAAGACTTGTATACTGAAAATTATGAGTCACTAATCAAAGAAATTGAAAAAGACACAAAGAAGTGGAAAGATATTCCATGTTCATGGGTTGGAAGAATTAACATCATCAAAATGAATATATTACCCGGAGCCATCTACAAATTTAATGCTATCCCCATCAAGATCCCAAGCACATTTTTTAGGAGAATAGAAAAAATGCTACAAATGTTTATCTGGAACCAGAAAAGACCTAGAATTGCCAAAACAATCTTGAGAAAAAAGAACAGAATCGGAGGCGTCACACTCCCAGATCTCAAACTGTATTATAGGGCCATTGTCATCAAAACTGCTTGGTACTGGAACATGAACAGACACACTGACCAGTGGAATAGAATTGAGAGCCCAGAAATGAGGCCCCACACGTATGAACATCTAATCTTTGACAAAGGGGCCCAGACTATTATATGGGAGAAGCAGAGTCTCTTCAACAAATGGTGTTGGAAACAATGGGTTGAAACATGCAGAAGAATGAAACTGAATCACTGTATTTCACCAAATACAAAAGTAAATTCCAAGTGGATCAAGGACTTGGATGTTAGACCAGAAACTTTTCCAGTTTTCTATATAACAATACAACCCCCACTAGGTCCTCTGTCATCCTTCTTGGATGACCTTTTCTTTTTAATTTCAGTCAGTGACAGAGGAGAGAGGCAGAGGAGTGGAAAAGGGAGAAGCCACCACAGCACCACTCCCACTGCTTGGGAAACTTCCCCTAGAGTCATGCATGCTGTTTCCATGTGGTGCCAGGGACCTGAACATCTATCTTCCTTTCTTCTTTTTTTTTCTTTTCCATTTGTCCATCCATCCATCCACCCTTCTTTCCTTCCTTCTCTCCTTCTTTCCTTCTGTCTTCCTTTTTTAACTTTTTCTTTCTGCCATGGTAAAAATGTGTGATTTATTGGGTGAACTATTTCCTGGCCCCTAACTTCTGCTTTCTCAAAATAGAAGCCTTATATAGTTAGTTGTGTGGAGTTGTACCCCTCTTATCCTATGGTTTTGCTAGAAAAATGGTCAAGTGCTCTGTGTGTGTTGCCTTAGAAATAATGCCACAAAAGGGAACCTGTGATCCTGAAACAATGTTCTTAGAAACAATTATTTTGAAGTAGTAAAATATTGTGTTTTCTGAAGTATGCATCCTGAAGATGTTTATGATACTTCCTAAGAATAAAGACTACGGTACTTGGTGTGCTCTGCGAGGCTGAATCACTAGATTTGGTACTGATGCTTCATTTTTTTCCCCTTTCACTCATTACCTACCATCATCTTGAATACTTAGCTCCTCTTTATATCCAAGGTGAAAGTTGACTGGGTTTAGACATTTCTATCCTTACAGCAAGATTAAAACAGAGAGAGAGAAGTCTACCGAATAGTATCTTATATTCTCAGCTCGTAAGAGTTAAGACATAAGTATAGTTGACAATACTATAAACTACTTAGATCCTTTGCTTAGTCAGTACAGAGTGTCTTAACTCAAACCTTCACCCACAATCATAAACCTATTAAACTGGCTTCTTGTTTTCTGATGCCAACAGTATCACAGGTTGTCAAAAAACTAGTGCCTTAAACACAAGTGAGGTTTTATCCCGTAGATTCTTTTAAAGATACATCCCTAGCATATCTCAAAGAAATAATTGCTGGGGGAGTCAGGCCGTAGCGCAGCGGGTTAAGCGCACATGGTGCAAAGCGCAAGGACCGGCGTAAGAATCCTGGTTTGAGCCCCGGCTGCCCACCTGCAGGGGAGTCGCTTCACAGGCGGTGAAGCAGGTCTGCAGGTGTGTACCTTTCTCTCTCCCCCTCTGTCTTCCCCTCCTCTCTCCATTTCTCTCTGTCCTATCTAATGACGACATCAACAACAATAATAACTACAACAACAATGAAAAACAAGGGCAACAAAAAGGGAAAATAAATAAATATAAAAAAAATAAAAAAGAAAGAAATAATTGCTGGGTGGAAAAATCTTGTGTGCCAGTTTTCTGTTGTACCAGTAATTGAAATTTTATCAGAATCAAATTTTATCTAGTATTAATAATTCCTTCCTCTTTTTTTTCTTTCTGCCAGCAGGGTTATCACTGTAATTTGGAACCCTCACAGAATCCACTGCTCCTGGTAGCCAGTTTTTCCTTTTCTTCTTTTCCTTCCTCATCTCCTTCTCTTCCTCCTTCTTTTCTTTTTCTTTTTTTTTTAATTCATTTTTTAGATAGCTATACTCTTTATTTATTTATTTATTTATTCCCTTTTGTTGCCCTTGTTGTTTTATTGTTGTAGTTATTATTGATGTCGTTGTTGTTGGATAGGACAGAGAGAAATGGAGAGAGGAGGGGAAGACAGAGAGGGGGAGAGAAAGACAGACACCTGCAGACCTGCTTCACCGCCTGTGAAGGGACCTGCCTGCAGGTGGGGAGCCGGGGTTCGAACCGGGATCCTGACGCCGGTCCTTGAGCTTAGCGCCACCTGTGCTTAACCTGCTGCGCTACAGCCCTACTCCCTTCCTCCTTCTTTTCTTTTTAATGGGATAAGACAAGAGAAAAATTAAGAGGGGAGGAGAGAGAAAGGGAGAGAAAAATAGAGATACCTGCAGACCTGCTTCACTGCTTGTGAAGCTTGCCTCCCAGCAGTGCAGCTGGGGAGTGGAGGCTTGAACCTGGGTCCTTGTGCATTGTAAAGTGTATGCTCAGCTAGGTGCTCCCCTGCCTTGCCTTGGTATTAGAAATACCAAGTTTCTTTCTTTTTTATTTTTTATTTTTATTTATTTATTTATTTTTCCTCCAGGGTTATTGCTGGGCTCAGTGCCTGCACCATGAATCCACTGCTCCTGGAGGCCATTTTTTCCCCTTTTTTGTTGCTCTTGCTGTTGTAGCCTCGTTGTGGTTATTATTATTGCCATTGTTGATGTTGTTCATTGTTGGATAGGACAGAGAGAAATGGAGAGAGGAGGGGAAGACAGAGGGGGAGAGAAAGATAAACACCTGCAGACCTGCTTCACTGTCTGTGAAGCGACTCCCCTGTAGGTGGGGAGCCAGGGGCTCGAACCGGGATCCTTATGCCGGTCCTTGCACTTTGCGCCACATGCGCTTTAAACCACTGTGTCACCGGCCGACCCCCAGAAATACCAAGTTTCGAATGAGAGTCTATTAAGGACTTGTTTCTTTATTTATTTTGACAGGACGGAGAGAAATTGAGAGGATGGGGAGGGAGAGAGGGAGAGAGATAGGCACCTGCACACCTGCTTCACCTTTGCAGCGGGGGAGTAGGGGCTCGAACCCGAGTCTTTGCACTTGGTGATATGTGTGCTCAACAGGATGCACCACCGCCTGGCCCCCAAGGACATTTTGATTGATAACATGAGATATGATGGGTAAGGTTTGTGGCTAGAATTTATGAAGTTCTTACTGTTCATTGATGGCTAAACAATGCTCCTAACATATAATTCTTATTTTTTAAAGATACTTCAGACTGTAAGAGCTCCAAGTCAGAGGCAAGCTATTGGTATTGAGGTAATACTTTTTTTTTTTAACCTTAAATAGTGGTTTTTCTTTTTACCTTAAATAGTGATCACTACAAGTTAATAGGAGTGTACATAAACACCATTCCTACCACCCAAAGTCCTTTTACCTTAAATGCTGTTTTTTTCATTCATCTAATCATAAAAATGATTATTAAGTTCTAAGACATTTAAAAAAATGTTTTATTACCTTTATTTATTGGATAGAGACAGAAATAGAGAGGGTAGGGGGAGGTAGAGAGGGAGAGAGAAAGAGAGACACCTGTAGCCCTGCTTCACTTGCAAAGTTTTCCCCTTGCAGGTGGGGACCAGAGGCTCGAACCTGGGTCCTTGTGCATTGTAACATGTGCGCTCAACCAGGTCCGCCACCACCTGGCCCCTCAACATTTTAAACTTTTGTATTTTTATTTGAAAGATTTTCAGGCCAGGTTAAAGTAGAGATAGAAGTTTAAATTAAAGGAGTGAAAACACTTGTTTCCAGACTTGAAAAGGAAGTTTAATGGAAGCCATACAAATTGAATGTTTAGTTTCAGTTCAATTTAATTAGGTGACTTGGATCAACTTGAAATGAAATTTGACTAGTTTCAGTTTCTTCTTTTTCTCTATGCTCCCTCTCTTAAAAACTACAATAGCTATTTTTAATTCAAAGTGGGGAGCAATAATTGGGAATTTAAACTTTTCCCATTTAATTAATCTAGAGTCATGTAATACTTCTGTGTCTTTTCCTTTAGGTGACAAATGCCAGTATTTGTTATGGTGTGGTGTGGTAGCAGTATTAATGAGTTCATTTCTTTAAAAAGCTTTGTGGTTTATTGCTGAGAGCTTTATCTCACTATGTTTTCTTTCTTTTGGAAAGGTTGAACTAAATGAAATCGAATCCCGCTGTGAAGAATACCCATTGACTCGGGCCTTTTGCCAGCTTATTAGTACCCTTGTAGAGAGCTCATTTCCTGCTAATTTGGGCGCTGGATTGCGGCCCCCTGGCTTTGACCCTTATTTGCAGTTCCTCCGAGATTCTGTATTCCTCCGATTCCGCACAAGAGCTTACCGGAGAGCAGCTGAAAAGGTTATGTTCAGAAACTTTTTTATTCATTTACTGCTATTTCTTTCTTTTATTAAGTGTGTAAGATGCTATAAATTTAACTGTTAAAATTTAGTAAAACTCAAGGTCTTAATAGATGAACAGTCTAGTTTACATGCATTAAAATACACATGTAGGCATTAAACCACTATCACTGTCTTTAAGTATTTTTATTTATTTATTTACTTTATTTATAAAAAGCAAACACTGACAAAACCATAGGATAAGAGGGGTACTACTCCACACATTTCCCACCACCAGAACTTCATATCCCATTCCCTCCTTTGATAGCTTTCCTATTCTTTATCCCATGGGAGTATGGACCCAAGGTCATTGTGGGATGCAGAAGGTGGAAGGTCTGGCTTCTGTAATTGCTTCCCCATTGAATATGGGCGGGGTTCTGGGGAAGTGGAGCTCCAGGACACATTGGTGGGGTTGTCTGTCCGGGGAAGTCTGGTTGGCATCATGCTAGCATCTGAAACCTGGTGGCTGAAAAGAGAGTTAACATATAAAGCCAAACAAATTGTTGATTAATCATAAACCTAAAGGCTGGAATAGTGGAGATGAAGAGTTGGGGGGGGGGGTTTCCTCTGTTTTGTAGATAGCTAGTAGGCATATTTTAGTTACATTCCAAAGGGCCTGTGGCTATACTCCCCCTCCTCCTCAAGCCTGCACAATGAACCTGGGGCTTCGTGCCTGCACAGTGAACCTACTGTGTCTGGCAGTCATATTTTTCCTTTTTTTTTTCTTATTAGACAGGACAGAGAAAATGTAAAGGGAGGGAGAGAGAAACAATTGCAGACTTGGTCTGCTACTTGTGAAACTTCCCTGCTGCAGGTGGGATGCAGGGGTTCAAACCCAGGTCCTTGCACGTGATAATGTGTGCTCTCAACCAGGCTCACCGCCACCTGGCCCTACCACAGGCTTTTTTTTTAAGTATTTATTTATTCATGAGAAAGATAGGAGAGAAAGAACCAGACATCACTCTGGTACATGTGCTGCCGGGGATCGTACTCAGGACCTCATAGTTGAGAATCCACTGTTTTATCCTTTACCCTACTACAGGCTTTTGAAGTATTTTTCAGCAATGCACATCTGTCTATATGTTAGGCACTGCTGCTGCTCTGGCTCCTATTGATTTCAATTCCACCTCTATATGTTTACCCCAGAAATCCCCTTGGCTCTATTAATTCATTTCACTTCCATATCTTGCTTGGCATTAATTATACACTGTACTTTAAAAGCTTGTTATTTTTGTGATAGTGAGATAGATAGCTGGAGCTCGAGCACACTACTGTATACTCTGGTATATGGCCGCAGGGGTTAAAGCTGGGCCTGAGGGCACGCATATCCTGTACTCCAGATCTGAGCTATCTTTTTGACCCCATATGCTATACTTTAGAGTTCTAGTTTCTCACAAAAGCAGTCTTTTGGAACTTAGAGGTAGTATGCTCATCAATCCTAAATTCTGTTATGTAGTGATAATGGCATTTAATGAAGTTACTTCTTTGTTGGATAACGATAGCCAGAAATCGAGACGGAAAGGGGAAGAGAGACAAAGAGACACCTGCTTTATCACTTGCAAAACTTCTCCCCTGTAGGTGGGGACTGGGTGCTCAAACCTGGGTCCTTGCACACTATAACATATGCAGTCAACCAGGTGCGCCACCCCACCCCACCCCCCGCTCCAATGCCATTTTTTTTTTTGTTATTCAAATAAATGTTCTTAAATATTTTGGAGGGTGGAGGTAGGTATCATAATAGTTATACAAAGAGACTCTCAGGCCTGAGGCTCCAAAGTGGCATGTTCAATCCTCCACACCACCATAAACTAGATTTAAAAAAAAAAAAAGAAATTTGGAAAATAATGAGAGATGCACAGAGAGAAAGAGAGAGACACCAAAATACTGTTCAGCTCTGGCTTATGCTGGTGCTATGGATCGAACCTGGGACCTTGGATCCTTAGACATGAAAATCTTTTGCGTAATCATTACGCTGTCTGCTCAGTTCATGTGACTAGTTTATAAATTAAAATAAAAAAATCTTGTAGACACCTGTCACAAGGAGATGAGAAATTGTACCTGTGTCAACTACTGTACTATAAACCATTAACTTCCTGATAAAATTATTTTAAAAATCACATTAGTAATTCACAAACTCAGCTTTGATAAAAACTATGTGTGGTGGAAATGATGGGTTTTTTTTTAGAGATTCTGAGAGAAGTTTCCTCTTGTGTCCTGGGGATCACACCTAGGTCACAGACATGGCAAAGCTAACATATTTCCAGATGAGCTCTCTTGCTGACCCTAGAAAAAAATTAAAATTATTCAGGGGAGTTGGGCAGTAGTGCAGCGGGTTAAACGCATGTGGTGCAAAGCACAAGGACCAGCGTAAGTATCCTGGTTCGAGCCCCAGCTCCCCACCTGCAGGGGGTAGCTTCACAAGAGGTGAAGCAGGTCTGCAGGTGTCTCTCTTTCTCTCCCCCTCTCTGTCCTCCCCATCTCTCTTGATTCCTCTCTGTCCTATCCATCAAGGATGATGTCAGTGACAAGAATAATAACTACAACAATAAAAAAAATTACTCAGTCTACAATTACCAAACGTAGCCTCATTTAATTTTGTGCTGTGTGCTTTTTAAAACAACTTCAAAATTTTACTGTCTGTGTTTTTCTTTTTATGAATATTTCTTGTATTTACATGTTTTAAAAAGATGTAAAATATTTTATTATTTTTATTATTTGTTTTGGACAGAGACTGATAGAGAAAGGGAAGATAGGGGGAGGAGGGAGAGAGACACCTGCAGCAGTGTTTCACTGCTCATGAAGCTTTGTCCCTGCAGGTGGGCACTGGGGACTTGAACCTGGGTCCTTGTGCACTGTTATGAGTGCACTCTACCAAGTGTGACACCACCCAGCCCCCTACTTACTGTTTTTCAATTAAAAAAAGACACAGTAAGAGAAAGAGAGACAGAAAGACAGACAGACTGACTAGAGCATAGCTCTGGCTTAAGTGTTGTTGGGGATTGACCCTAGGAACTTGGAGCTTCAGGCAGAAAAGTCATCTGCATAATTCTTATGCTATCTCCACAGCCCTAAAAATATTTATTTGTATTTATATATTGCATAGAGACAGAGATAAATTCGGAGGGAGATAGGAAGAGAGACAGAGACACCTGCAGCCCTGCCCCACCACTCATGAAGCTTTCCTCCTGCAAGTGGGAACCGGGAGCTTGAACCAAGGTCCTTGCACACTATAATAATGTGCATGCTTTACCAGGTGCACCACCTGGCCCCCCAAATATTTTTTCAACAAAGAGATGATAAAAGGCTCATTTGGGGCAAGCCTGTGCTGATTGTGTTTTCTTTGACTCAAACTGTGGACTAAAGCCCTGGTCTGAGAATTAGATGCTCAGCTCCCAGCACGCTTGCTGCCAAGCTTTCTGTTCTTAGAGAAGTCATTCACTCTGAGCTTTACTTCCCTTACCTGTGCAAAAAGGGTAATTAGACAAGATGAGTTTTCAGTTTCTTTCCAGCTGAGGTTCTCAACGAAAATGTGATAGATACATTTGACACTTTGGAGAAGTCTGCTAATTATAATTGACTACAGCTATATGCCAAATGCTTTCAATTAAATGATAAAGCCCAAATATCTGGCATAGAAATGTCTCATTAAGAGTAATGCTTTCAAGAAAAAAAAAAGAGAATATAATGTTTTCATAAATGTCATACTTTGAAACATTAGCCAACCTGTTAGTCCTCAGCAAAATAGAGGAGAATGAATAGATATTTCCATATTACTTAGCATAAATTAAGTGGATGGAAAAACTGTTTTCTGGAGAAAAGTAGGAGGAATAAAAAGTAATTTACAGGGCTATTACTTTTAGCTGTTATAATGTCACTGAATTATTGGTGTCTTTCTCTAGTGGGAAGTCGCTGAGGTTGTTTTGGAGGTGTTGCATAAACTGCTCAGAGATTACGAGCCTCAACTTGAAGATTTTATAGACCAGTTTGTGGAACTACAAGGTAACATTCTGTCACTTGCAAATAAAGCTCAAGTCTTTATGAAGCTCATTTTAATTGATATATTATATGCAAGATATAAATGACTTCTGCTTGTAAGTTAAATTAGAATTTATTTTGCTCTCTCATTGTCCTTCCTAGCCATTTCAGTTATCCTCTGTCTCTTTCTTTTTTTTTTTAACTGTTTTTTTTTTTGTTTGTTTGTTTCCCACTTCCATATGTGGATATTAAAGGTTTTTTTTTTTTTTTTTTGCCTCCAGGATTATTGCTAGGACTCAGTGCCTGCACTACGAATCCACTGCTCCTGGCTGTCATTTTTTTCCATTTTATTGGATAGGACAGAAATTGAGAGGGGATGGGAAGATAGGTAAGGAGAGAGAAAGATAGAACACCTGAAGACCTCCTTCACCGCTTGTTAGGTGTCCCCTCTGCAGGTGGGGATCCAGGGGCTTGAACAAGGATTCTTCCACGGGTCCTTGTGCTTTGTACTATGTGCACTTAACCCAGTGCACCAGCGCCTAGCCCCTCAGTTATTCTCAATAAGTATAATCTTACTAAGTGGATGATCAAGACCACTGCTTTATGGATTCTCTAATGAGTTAACATGGAACAGGAGCTTTGTGCACATGATTGATTTTGGACACTGTCACTGTGTATAGTTTGTACCACTATTTCTAAATCGAAGCTTACCTTTATTTAGATCCCATTTACTTAACTAATCTAATGCAAATAAAAAAATGTGACAAAACCATGAATTCACCGTCTCTTTGGACTATGTTGTGTGCTATTTAGGAGAAGAAATCATAGCCTATAAGCCTCCGGGATTTAGTCTGATGTATCATCTCCTGAATGAGTCCCCCATGTTGGAGCTTGCCCTCAGCCTGCTGGAAGAAGGCGTCAAGCAGCTTGACACCTACGCTCCTTTCCCTGGTATGTGCCGCCTTATATGTCTTATGTCTGGTAAACAATTTTGATATTTTCTGTTATTTGTCAACTAAGTGTTTGAAATGCATGCTTTTTTTTTTTTTTTAAAGTTTCTTGAGTTTTTCTGTAGTTCATAAAATATAAAATATATTGAAAGGGAAACAGCCTAGTGTACAGAAACTATAACTGTCTGGTTATAGGGCCATTTATAGGTAATTATACTTTTTACTTTAACATGAGTAACTTAAATGTTTATTTGTTTTATTTCCCCCACAATACTTCTAAAAGCACTTAGAATGTGCCTGATACACTATATTCAATAAACTTCATATAATATTGTTACTAATACTAACTATATTAGCTACTTACTATACATTTGGTGCCTTTGAAAGCATATTATACAAATTAAGTCAGTTTGCTGGGCTAGAGGCTGGGCAGTTGTGCACCAAGTAGAGGGCAAGCATTACCATGCATAAGGACTTAGGTTCAAGACCCTGGTCCCTCCCTACCTACAGGATGGGCTGTGGGGGACTTCATGAGTGGTAGAGCAATGCTGCTCGTGTCTCTTTCTCCCTCTCTTATTCCCCCTTCCCTCTATCTCTGTTTCTATAAAAATAGTAGGAGGAGGGGGAGATTGCTAGGCTAGCAGGCTGGTTCTGCTGGGAGGTGGGCTGTGTAGCCATATGTATGCCCTATTTAGAGCCTGGCCCCCAGGCTTCTTCCACTGTTGGAAGAACGGTTGGTGCTGTGGTGCCTTTCTCTCTCTCCCTCTGTCTGTCTCTATATGGAAAAGTTGATCTGGAGCAATAAAACTCTGGCGATGGCAAAAAAGCAAAAAACATTTAATTTGTTCAGAAATTGTATGTGGTTTCTGTTGCTGTTTCCATTAACATAGTGGTTTCACATCTTTCCCCAGTTAAATGCTAGTGCTGTGATTTGAATCTAGGAAGTTGGGATCCAAAGCCAATGAGTTTTCAGTTTGAATGAATTTGGGGTTATAGATGTTTCTTCATTTTACCAGAGCATTGCCCAGTCCTGGTTTATGGTGGTCTGGGGGATTGAACCTGGGACTTTGGAGCCTCAGGCAGGAGAGTCTGTTTGCCTCACCATTATGTTATCTACCCCATACCCCTTACTTAACCAGGGTTATCACTGAGACTTGGTGCCTGTGTGATGAATTCATTACTCCTGGTGGTCCTTTTTTTTTTTTCTTTTTATTTGAGAGAACTTGAGAGGGATTGGGGAGATGAAGATGCAGTGAGAGAGTCGCCTGCAGCACTTCTTAACCGTTTGTGAAGCAACCCAGTAGGTGGGGACCGGATGTTTGAACGTATGTCCTCATCTAGGTGCACCACTATTTAGCCCTCTTTTCCTCCTAATTTTTTCACAATGAATCTATCCTCTAAATCAGTTTATGTATTATTTATTGTTATGTTTTGTTTTTAACCAGAGCACTGCTCAGCTCTGGCTAGTGGTGGTGCAGAGACTTGAACCTGGGACTTTGGAGCCTCAGGCATGAAGTCTGTTTGCATAACCACTATGCTATCTACCCACTGCCCCTAAATCAGTTTCTCAGCCTGAGTTGGGATGAATTAGTTTCATGCTATATTATAGGGGCTATCCTCTGTGTTCTAAGCCTCTACCCACTAGAGATCTCTAGTACTTCCCCAGTTACGACAACCAAAAATGTTCCCAGATATTGCCAGATATGCCTAGGCAGAAAATCGCTCCTATTTGAGACCTGTTGATCAAAATAATCAGAGAAAATACAGACAAAATGAATCTGAAGCCATAATTGCATGAGTGAGTGTTTCTGTGATTCTAGCTGAAAGTTTCAAAACTTTAGGGGTTTTATATTCTTTATCTTGTCAAGATTTAACTATGTGTGGGGCAGGTGGTGGTATTAAGCACATGTATTACCAAGCATAAGGACCCAGGTTAGAGCCTCTGCTTGCTACCTGCAGGGAGTCTGCTTCACGAGTGATGAAGCAGGTCTACAGGTGTCTTATCTTTCTCCCCCTCTTTATTTTCCTGTCCTGTCTCCATTTTTCTCTGTCCTATCTAGTAAAACTTAGAGGGACACAAAAAGAAAAGAAAAAAAAATCAGTTTCTAAGATTCTTATAGAACTTTCTAAGTTTCAATTTTTGGTTTATAGGAAAGAAGCACTTGGAGAAAGCAGTACAGCATTGCCTTGCACTTCTCAATCTTACTCTGCAAAAAGAAAACCTCTTTATGGACCTTCTAAGAGAGAGTCAATTGGCTCTAATAGTATCTCCTTTAGAACAGCTACTACAGGGAATCAACCCAAGAACCAAGAAGGCAGACAATGTGGTGAACATTGCCAGGTATGTTTATCGTACATGAAAAGTGATTCAGGTGATCATTCTGGCTTTGATTTCAAATCCTGGTCGGGCTTACTAATATTACATATACATATATACATATACATATCCTGTCAAAATTTGACTATATGGGGGCCAGGCAGTGAGGGAGGCTAGTTTTAGTCTTAGGGCATTCCTCTTAATTTGATTGACACGTTGTTTTTGCTGAATTCAGATATTACTGTATGAATTTTGAAGGAACACAGTTGAACTCATAAAGGACTCTGTCTAGAAAAAGAGAGAAAGAGAACCCCTTAAAAAAAAAGAAAAGAGAACCCCTTTTCTAACTTATGCAGTGGTGCTATATGGGGAGAAGTCCTGATTCTAAGAGTTCTTTCTTGAGAATAGTGAGAAGCCAAAAATTCTATTGCATTGCTCCTCAAATGTTTTTTTTTTTGTTATTGTTTGTCTTTTTAAAAATATTTATTTACTTATTTATTCCCTTTTGTTGCCCTTGTTGTTTTATTGTTGTAGTTATTATTGTTATTGATGTTGTTGGATAGGACAGAGAGAAATGGAGAGAGGAGGGGAAGACAGAGAGGGGGGAGAGAAAGATAGACACCTGCAGACCTGCTTCACCGCTTGTGAAGTGACTCCCCTGCAGGTGGGGAGCTGAGGGGCTCGAACCGGGATCCTTACACCGTTCCTTGTGCTTTGCGCCACCTGCGCTTAACCCGCTGTGCTACCGCCCGACTCCCTATTGTTTGTCTTTAATTTTTTATTTATTACTAATGAAAAAGATAGGAAGAGAGATAAAGACCTAGATATCACTCTGGTACCTGTGCTGCCGGGAACTGAATTGGGACCTCATGCTTGAGGGTCCAGTGCTTTTTCCACTGTGCCACCTCCTGGACTCTGTGTTCTCTTATTTTGAAGGTACTTATATCATGGCAATACTAATCCGGAACTGGCTTTTGAGAGTGCCAAGATCCTCTGTTGTATTTCATGCAACTCTAACATTCAGATAAAATTGGTTGGAGATTTTACACATGACCAGGTAATTGATTTTGCTCTTTCTTTTGTTCATTCTGATAGAAGTCACTGTATGATTCCACTGCACCTGGGTCAATCTTTTTATTCTTTTTATTTCAGGTAGGGAGGGGGGTGAGGAGAGAGAAGGAATGAGGGAGGAGAAGCACCACAGCACTGCTCCACCATTCATGCAACTTTCTCTGGTGAAATAGATGGCCCTCTCATGTGGTGCTCAGGTTCAAACCCAGGTGGGCTGTTGCCCCGTGCCCTCCTTTACAGTGTTCGAAAGGGTTTTTTTTCCTGACATTTCAATGAAATGGATCTTTATTTTGTGTGTGTTGTCCTTAATATCATAGGATAGAATTCTTAACATTCCTCATTACCTACTGATGTCAATAGTGACCTCTATTGGTGATAACTCAAAATGTTCTCACCTATTACTGAGTGTCTTCCACCTAGTATCGAACCACTGTCTCTCCCCCCTTCCCACTCCCTCTCCCTCTTTCCAGGATTTCTCCTTTCAGAGCTGACTTTTTCCACATAGAGATAGAGATATAGAGACAGAGAGATAGGGAAAGAAACTCCAGCACCGAAGCTTCTTTCAATGCTCTTTGGACCAGGCTCAGACCTGGGTTGCACACATGGCAAATCACTACAAGTGAGCTGTTTCACCAGCCTGAGAACTGCTGTATAGTGAATATAAATGTCTAGTCTGGTTTTGAATGAGGCTCATGAATCCATATAGTAACAGGGATATTGAAGGTTTTAGTTTATTGGTAATTTACATTGTCATTAGCGATTTTAATACCCTATTAGATTTCCTGAGATAAATTGTATCTAATGTCAGTTCAAAAATATAAAACTGGCCATTAGTAGTATATTTCTAAAGGGAGAAAATGAGAATTCCATTTATATTTTAACTACCATGTCATGGCTTTGAATATATAATAAAGAAGTCAAAACATTTCCGTTAATCTTAAAAAAAAACTAATTTTGGAATAATTGTGTCTTTGATTATGTCTGAAAAGCTAACTGATGACAGTTTAAGGAGTTGAGGCTTCTTTTTTAAAATTTCTTTATTGGGGGATTAATGGTTTATAGTTGAAAGTAAAGTACAATAGTTGTACATGCATAACATTTCCCAGTTTTCCACATAACAATTCAACCCCCACTAGGTCCTCCTCTGCCATGATGTTCCAGACCTGAACCCCCCCTCCCACCCTAGAGTCTTACAATGGTGCAGTACACCATCGAGTTTTCTAACTACGAACCTATTTCCTTGTAACAGATTTACCTTTTTTTTAGGGACAAATGTTTGTATGTCACATAGTTTCTCTAGGATTTACAAGCTTTTTATAATTTTATTTTTAAATGGTGTCAGAGTATAAGTCAGAAGCTGATGGCTGGATTTGTGGATTGTTTGGATAGTGAAGATACAGAAGAATTTGTACGCCTGGAGGAGGGTATGTCTTTGCTCTATGTATTTTACTTAATCTGAAACTTAATGCATTAATTTTTATGAGAGGCCAGAGCACCGCTCCATCATATATGATGCCCTGTTTGTGTTTTGTCTTTCTTGTTTTAATTGAGCTCTTGAGGATCCAGCTCAGGGCCTCATACACACAATGCATGTACCTTCTCTCTGAGCCATCTCTCTGGCCACAAACACTGAGTACAAAAAAAGAAATGCTCAAAACTCTCCTGTGACATTAGAGAATTTGAGAATTCATTAGCAAATGTATATAGTTTTTAAGAAAACTTAAGGAACTTCTTGGAACAAATCTAAAAGAATAATGACAAGTCAGGTAGACTGAAATTAGAATGTGGAAATTTGGAGTACATATTTTGTATTTTAAAATTTGATGCATACTAACTTTTTATGGTTCAGTTGTTTTTATACTTTGTGATATCTGTATTAAGGGTCAGAACTTGAAAAAAAGTTAGCTGGAATCCGTCATGAGACAAGAATCCACATCTTGAATCTTCTCATCACCTCTCTGGAACGCAACCCACCCAATCTTGCTCTCTATCTGTTGGGTTTTGAATTGAAGAAACCTGTCAGTACCACAAACTTACAAGATCCAGGTATAGCTATAAAGACACATAGACCTTTGTTTCTTTTCATATCTAGTTGCTAAATTGAATTCTGGATTAGTTTGTTGTAAGAAATCAGTGTTTGAAAGAGTATAATGAGAGTTAATCTTTAGGATTTAGATCGAGTCTGGACAAACTGATCATGAGGAAATGAGTATTATATATATATTTCTTTAATTTATTTGGGGGATTAATGGTTTATAGTCAGTAGGAAAATGCAGTGGGATTTGTGGACTATCATCCCATATTCATCCCTCTTTGACTTATCTCACTTAATATAATTCCTTCTCTGTCCAAGAGTGAGGTAAAGAAAGTGAAATCACCATTTTAATAGCTATATTTTAAAGAGTATTTACAGTATAGTACATTTTTATAGAGTTTATTCTAGTCTGAGTAATTTAAGAGCCTGAATGCCAATTTGCTTTTGCTCCCACGTAGGAGTGCTTGGTTGCCCTCGGACATGCCTTCATGCCATCTTAAACATCTTGGAGAAAGGAACTGCAGGGAGAACAGGCCCTGTGGCAGTGAGAGAATCTCCTCAACTCGCTGAGCTGTGTTACCAGGTATACTGAAGGCCACTTTTGTAGTGTATGATAGAAGAAACTCAACTAGATGATCTGAAAGTACAAAAATAAAAATGAGGTAGTTTAGTAATTTGTTCTGCTTTTCCCTTAAAGTCCACAACACATAAACTTCAGGATTTCTTAAGTGTAGTAATATGCTTATCACTTGGAAAAATGGATGTGGGGAGTTGATACCTCTCTCTTTCTCTCTCTCTCTCTCTCCCCAGTAGATTTTGATATTGTAAAAAGTTTCCTATAATGTTGTGTTTCTAGCTGTTCCCAGTGAATTTGGGTCAGAAGACATCTAGTTCTCTTACCTGACTCTTCTCTTTCACCCCACTCTCCCACTCACGCCCCTCTGACCGCAGTCAGCAAAGTTGAGTTGAGGTTTATAGACAGATGCTGGCTGGAAAAGGAGGGAGTTAAGATTGATAGCAAGCTGGAGTGTGTATTATATCATCAGGGCTGGTGAGGCTACACGACCTTGAGCATATGAAGTAACTTCCTTGTTAAAGAACAACGTGCTGATTGAGAATGTAGGAATGCATGTGAAAACTCTTCTCAAGAAACAGTACTGTGCTATGAGTAATGATTAGAAGATTGATAACATGTTGAGTAATTGTGTATAATACTTACTGTTACATTTAGGGTAAGTTCAAGATTAGTTCTATACTAATGTCATCAGCACTCTTATATTCAAGTACATTTTCTTGAGTGAACGTGCCATGGGTTGCTTGTAACTGAATTCTGTTTCATAAAACATGTGTTGATCAGGTTGGGCAGTAGTGCAGCAGGTTAAGTGCATGTGGCTCAAAGCGCAAGGGCCAGCATAAGGATCCTGGTTCGAGCCCCGGCTTCCCACCTGCAAGAGGTCGCTTCGCAATCGGTGAAGCAGCTCTGCAGGTGTCTTTCTTTCTTCCTCTCTGTCTTCCCCTCCTCTCTCCATTTCTCTCTGTCTTATCCAACAACAACAACAGCTATGACAACAATAACAACTACAACAAGGGCAACAAAAAAATGGGAAAAATAGCCTCCAGGAACAGTGGATTTGTAGTGCAGGCACCAAGCCCCAGCAGTAACCCTGGAGGCAAAAAAAAAAAGTGTTGATCCATATTACTTTACTTGATTGTAGTTTCTACTTAGTAGATTTATATTCACCTTTGACCTTAAAATGTATGACATTAAAAAATTTGATTTGGTGATTTCTTATTTTGATTCTTTAGGTGATATATCAGTTATGTGCTTGCTCAGACACTTCTGGTCCTACTATGCGATATTTGAGAACCAGCCAAGACTTCTTATTTTCTCAATTACAGCATTTACCTTTTTCTAACAAAGGTGGGGCACTGTTTTCTCTTATCACTCTATTACATTTGTACAGTTCATACTGAGTGGTTTTATTTATGTAACATCTGGCAATAACAGTTACAGTATTTCTGGAATTCTGTTTTCTTTAATTGGTTTTCTTTTGTAATTTGTGCTGGAGGAGTCTCATGTTTTATCCAATAGTACAAAAAATATTTATTTTTAAGAGTTTATTTTATTTCATGAGGTGAAAGTAGAGAGGAAAGTAAGAGCCCAGAGCAGTACTTTGGTATATGCAAGGATCGGACTCAGGACGTCAGGCTTGTAAGCCTAAAGCTTCACTGTGCTACCTCTTGGTTTGCTAAGATGATTTACAAATAACTTGTTAAGGATGAATTTGATCCTTCTAATAGCAAAAATTGACAACTCAGAAAAATTAGTATTTTTCCTGTTATGGTATGTGCATTTTAAGAACTTAATTTTGTTATTAGTATTAGTATTATTTTGTGACTTTTATGTTTATACAGACACAATTTTGGGTTCCAGCTTGCACACATATTAATGTTAAATAAAAATTTTCCTATTGTAGCACTCTGGGAGGTTTTTCAGTGGATAAGATACAGGACTCTGTTGAGCATGAGGTCCCATGCTTCATCCTTGGCATCAGATGTGCCAGAGGGAAGCTCTGGTTCTCTCTTTTTCATAAATAAATAATAATAAAAACAAACAAAAAAACGAAGGAACGGGGTGGGCGGTAGCATTATGTATTAAGCTCACATGGCGCAAAGCGCAAGGACCATCATAAGGATCCTGGTTCAAACCCCCAACTCCCAACCTGCAGGGGAATCACTTCACAGGTGGTGAAGCAGTTCTGCAGGTGTCTATCTTTCTCTCCCCCTCTGTCTTCCCTTCCTCTCTTGACTTCTTTCTGTCCTATTCAACAATAATGACAGCAATGACACAATAACAATAATAAAGAGAAGAGAAACAAAAATGGGGAAAAAATGGCTTCCAGGAGCAGTGGATTCATAGTGCAGGCACCGAGTCCCAGCAATAACCCTGGAGGCAAAAAAAAGAAGAAGAAGATACTCCTGGGTTGCAAAGATAATATACTGTTATGCAGAAGACTTTTATGCCTATTGCTTTGAGTTCTAAGGTTCACCCCTCAGCACCCTTAAGCCAGAGCTGAGCAATGCTCTGGGGGGGGTCTCACTTTCTCTCTCTCCACCTACTTCCCTTCCTGCCCCCCCCTCTTTTCTCTTTCTCTATTTTTCTCTATATATCTTTTTCACTTAAATAAAATTTTAAAATTACTGTGAAGTATCTGGAAGGCAGCTCAGTGGATAAAGCACTGGACTCTCAATTTCGGGATTCTGAGTTCAATCCCTGGCAGCACATCTACCAGAGTGATGGCTCGGTTTTTTCTCTCCTATCTTTCTTATTAACAAATGAATAAAATCTTTAAAAAACTATTTTAAAAAAATTATAGTGCTTCATCTAGATTCTATGTTACTATTAAACAAACAAAAAAAGACTAATTCTCAGCCCTAACTATATGTTAAACCATATAGTTTAAATTATATGATTAATTTAAGAGCTATCATAATCTCAGGTTCAGTCCTCCACCACTACCAAATGCCAGAGCTCAGGAGTACTCTGGTTAAAAAAACAAACAAGGGGAGCCGGGCGGTGGCACTGGGGACTAAGCGCATATGGCAGAAAGCACGCGGACCAGCATCAGGATCCCAGTTCGAGCCTCCGGCTCCCTACCTGCAGGGGAGTCGCTTCACAGGTGGTGAAGCAGGTCTACAGGTGTCTGTCTTTCTCTCCCCCTCTGTCTTCCCCCCTCTCGATTTCCCTCTGTCCTAGCCAACAACAACAACAACAGCAGTAACAACAACAATAATAACAACAGTGATAAATAACAAAGGCAACAAAAGGGAAAAAAAAACCCAAACAAGGATGAGGGTAGATAGCGTAATGGGGTGGGGGTAGATAACATAATGGTTATACAAAAAGACTCATGCCTGAGCCACAACAGAGTCCCAGGTTCAATTCCCTGCACCACATAAACCAGAGTTAAGCAGTGCTCTGGTAAAATAATAATAATAATAAAATGCTATCATAAAAATATTAAAATTGAAACTAATTTCCTCATTTAATTTTTTCACTTGTGAAATAAAAATCAAAGTGGTTTTATAATAAGTTAAATATATTAGAGTTACTTTGATTTTTAACTATTAATTTTTCTACTAATGTCAGAGTGACAGACTCAGAAGTCTAGATCTTTGCAAAGTTATCCTAGAAATGGCAACTTTATTCTTTTTTGTTTGCTCATCTTTTATCTATTAACTTACTCTCCTTTGGCATCTTTCTGTATAAATTTTACTGAGTACTAAATTAGTATGTTTCAGATTTTTAGAAATAACTGACAATATCAGAAAACGAAACTATGGAATTTAGGTCTTCTCTGATACTGCATTGTTTCTCTTGGAAAGTAAACTTAACACGTTTAACTTCTAGAGTATGAGATATCTATGCTGAACCAAATGTCGTGGCTGATGAAGACTGCCTCCATAGAACTAAGGGTGACCTCTCTGAACCGTCAACGGTCACATACTCAGAGGCTCCTGCATCTCTTACTGGATGACATGCCAGTGAAACCCTACTCAGGTGACCGTGTGAATGTTGGTGCTTGTTTTATTGCGCTGCTGAGTTGTCTGTGTGAAACGCAAGCATAACTCTTGAGTTCTGTGCTTAGTTTGTGGTTACAGGACAAATAATTCCTGTGTGTCTTTAGAGTTTATTTCCCTTAAACATACACATTTTCAGTCATCCCATACTTGTCTTTCTGTTATTTTTTGAAGGATCTTTATTACACAGTGTCCATATATACATATACTTCATGGAGTTTGATACTCTGAACCAGATATTTTAGCGAGTATTATACATGCAAAGGAAACACAAGCAGTATCATAGCAGTGGCCCCATTGCATCCTGCCTTTTTGGAGTTCTGATTTCACTTACAGTTGTGAAGTGGATCCCATAGGAAGACAAAGTCCTACCTGATCTATGCATTTTAATTATTCATTTGCAAATAATATTTGACCTAGAAATAGCATATTTATGATTGTTATTTTCAAATAAATTTTATTACTTTAAAAAAATTTCGATTGGGTGGATTAATAGTTTACAGTAAATACAGTTTTTGGTACGTGTGTAAAATTTGTTTTCTGCAGGACACTCACCTTCAGACAAGCTCCCCCACCATTTTGCCGTAGGACCTGAAAGTCTTGCCCTCCCCACATACTCCCTGGCCCCACCCTTTACTTTGCTTTTCTTACTTATCACTGTTGTTACTCTTAGTAGATGGTGAAGGAGGCATAGAAGATGAAAATAGGTCTGTCTCTGGATTTCTTCATTTTGACACTTCTACAAAAGGTAAAGGTCTTTGAGTTTGTAATTAAGTTATATTAAATTATTTAAAACTCCAAGAAATAATACAGTTCTACAATAAATATAAGAGATAACTGCAGATTTTGAAGTAATATGAAAAAGTTATATAGCTGGTATTAAAAACTATATAGCATCCAAGGAGATAAAGTAGAACTTGTAAGCACGACGTCCCAAGTTCAGTCTGAGGCAGACAGGCACTACACTGCATATCTTGGTTTGATGCACTGGTTTTCACTCTGTCTTTCATCAGTAAATTAATAAGAAAAAGAATAGCTTTGCCATTTGATGGTGGTGATTATTATTTGATAGGACAGAGAGAAACTGAAAGTGACGGGCTTAATAGTGAGGAAGAGAGACACTTGTAGCACTGCTTATGAAGCTTCCCCTTTGCAAGTAGGGGCTGGGGGTTTGAACTTGGGTCTTTCCCCATGGTACTATGTGCTCGACAACTAGCTATTTGAAAAAAAAAATTATAACTATGATGATTTTTTTTTTTCATTGTATAGGGACAGAAATCAAGAGGGGAGGAGGGAGAAAGAATAACACCTGTAGCACTGTTTCACTGCTTGTGAAGCTTTCCTTCTGCAGGTGGGGACTAGGGGCTTGAACTTGGGTCCTTGCACATTGTAACATGTTTGGTCAACTGGATGAGCCACCACCCATCCCTAAGCAAATTATTATTATTATTATCAGCATTTAATATATTTATTTATTTCGAATAGAGGCAGAGAAGGAAGGGGAGGAGAGACACCTGCAGCTCTGCTTTACCTCTTGTAACCTGGGGCTTGAACCTGAGTCCTTGGACACTGTAATGAGTATTCAACCAGATGTGCCACCACCCAGCCCCAAAATTATTATTTTTTTAATTTAATTTTTTTTTTATTTAAGAAAGGATTAATTAACAAAACCATAGGGTAGGAGGGGTACAACTCCACACAATTCCCACCACCCAATCTCCATATCCCACCCCCTCCCCTAATAGCTTTCCCATTCTCTATCCCTCTGGGAGCATGGACCCAGGGTCATTGTGGGTTGCAGAAGGTAGAAGGTCTGGCTTCTGTAATTGCTTCCCCGCTGAACATGGGCGTTGACTGGTCGGTCCATACTCCCAGTCTGCCTCTCTCTTTCCCTAGTAGGGTGGGTCTCTGGGGAAGCTGAGCTCCAGGACACATTGGTGGGGTCTTCAATCCAGGGAAGCCTGGCCAGCATCCTGATGGCATCTGGAACCTGGTGACTGAAAAGAGAGTTAACATACGAAGCCAAACAAATTGTTGAGCAATCATGGACCCAAAGCTTGGAATAGTGGAGAGGAAGTATTAGGGAGGTACTCACTGCAAACTCTAGTGTACTTCTGCTTTCAGGGATATATTTTGCAGTAGTTTATGGATACGTGTGAACATATGCTCTCTCTCACAGAAACTGGTGTATATCTAGGTTTTGGGACTTTGTTAGAAAGTGAACTACCGGAGATGAAAGTAGAGTATACTATGAAAGGAAAGGTCTCACCTGAGTAATGAAGCTGAAGGGTTGTCATTCCACACCTGAAGTCTCTGGACACAGTCTGAAGTGAAGCATGTTGAGGTGGCAATCGTTGCATTGGTTCAAAATTATTTTTTTAATGACTTTTTTTTTTTTAACTTAGGAACCTTGGATGTGGCACAGTAAATAAAAGTTTGGATTCTTAAGCAGGAGGGTCAAAGTTTACTCCCTGGCATCATGTGTGCCATAGTGCTGCTCAAGTTCTCTCTTCCTCCTTTTCTCTCCCTCTCTCTTCCTAATTAATGAATAAAGAAATCTAAATATATATATATATAGTCAGAGTGAGAGAGAGAAAGGACCAGTGCGTGACTTACACAAACATGATACCAGCGAGTAGAGTAACAAGAGTAGTACTCTTGTTCTTGAGTCTAATGCCTTATGTACTGTGCCACCTCCGGAGTGCAGAGCAGCTACATACATAGTTTATTATTAGATGGAGACAGAAATTGAAAGGAAAGGGGGAGGGAGAGAAACAGAGACACCTGCAGCACTGCTTTACCACTTGTGAAGCTTTCCCCCTGAAGGTAGGGACCAGGGGCTTGAACCTGAGTCCTAGTACACTAGAATGTATGTGTTTAATTAGATGTGCCACCACCTGGTCCCAGAGAAGTTATTTTTGCAAACGTATGTATTATAACTGAAGTCAAATTTAGATTTCAACAAAGTCTCCCATTTCTAGATGTATGCCCTTTCTGAGAACATGGCACTATCTTTGAGAATGAACGGGGTCTGATGGTTTGCTATTGTTCAGCATCCTAAGAAAAATCAACTGCTTTTTATTTCCAGTACGAAGGAAAATTCTTAGTATTCTTGACTCAATTGACTTCAGTCAGGAGATCCCTGAACCTTTGCAGTTGGATTTCTTTGATCGGGCCCAGATTGAACAGGTCATTGCTAACTGTGAACACAAGAATTTGCGGGGACAGACGGTCTGCAACGTCAAGGTGAGGACTGTTAGAGATTGTGCGTGGTATCCAGTGGTTTAGATACCGAGTCAGCAGAAGAAACAGACATACATTATTTTTTCTCATAAGTGTATTGATTTATTGGACTATGACTTTGATTTTTTAGACAGACACATAAAACTGAATATATCACACTAACTTATCCCCTTTAAAAATCTCACATTCCTCTTTGTAGTCACTAAATAATGTTATAACTAAGAAGGGCTTCAACTGTTTCTCCCTTTACAAAGTAAAGCTTATAGCGGGGCTTTATTTGTACTAGCAGAAGATATCCAGGACCTTTGTGCCAATTTCATGGCATAGAGGCTCCTTGGTACTGTGCTTAGGAGTCTGATGGATAACTAATGATTTTGACAAGAAATGAAGCAGTGTCACTGTGTGGTCATACAGGATACTGTTTTCTTGGGAAGTATGGTAATTATAACTAGTTACCATTGTAACTTGCAGTACTACTAGCAGTTGGCTGAAACGCTCTCATTTTTCTCTTTCCCATATATCTAGCTTCTTCACAGGGTTCTTGTAGCTGAGGTAAATGCCCTTCAGGGCATGGCAGCCATAGGACAGAGACCTCTGCTCATGGAGGTAAGCTCTTGACATGGTAGTTTTATACTTTGCATTGCTCTAGCTACGTCACTTACGCTCTACAAGATAAAATGGTAACTAATATTAAACCTGAACAGGATTTTTCACTTTTAACGTCATTAACTATACTGAAGTGAATGTCTAGATGCTTGACTAAGTCAGAGTATTTTCTGCCAGACTATTTAAGGATTTCAACTTTACTTTTTTTTTTTTTCCAGAGCACTGCTCAGCTCTGGCTTATGGTAGTGTGGGGGGATTGAACTTGGGAACTCGGAGCCGCAGGCATGAGAGTCTGTTGGCATGACCATTATGTTATCTCCTTGTCCTTGATTTTAGTTTTCAGTGTGTGTGTGTGGGGGGGGTCATGTATTGTCACAAATGGGGGTAATGGGTAAAAGATGAATGAGAAGAGCTCTATACATGGAAACACAGGTGTCTTGGCCAAAGCAAAAGGCAAATAGATTTAAAAGAAAAAAAAAAAAGCAAAGAAATAGATTCACTAAACTTGGATTTTAGGCAACTCTAGTGCTGCAGAGTAAATATAATTTGACAGTTACTAGGAAAAATTAGATGGGCTGAAAAGTTCATTTTTCACTCACAGATACAAACACAGAGCCTGATACATACATACACACACACACACACACACACACACACACACACACACACACACACACACACACACACACACACACACACACACACTGGTCCAGGCACTGATAGAACATGAAAACTTTTTTTTTTTAAATTTATTTCTTAATTGGGGAATTAATGTTTTACATTCAACAATAAATACAATAGTTTGTACATGCATAACATTCCCTAGTTTCCCATTTAACAATACAACCCCCACTATGTCATTTATCATCCTTCATGGACCTGTATTCTCCTCACCCACCAACCCCGGAGTCTTTTACTTTGGTGCGATATGCCAATTACATTTCAGGTTTTACTTGTGTTTTCTTTTCTGATCTTGTTTTTCAACTTCTGCCTGAGAGTGAGATCATCCCATATTCATCCTTCTGTTTCTGACTTATTTCACTCAACATGATTTTTTCAAGGTCCATCCAAGATCGGCTGAAAACAGTGAAGTCACCATTTTTTACAGCTGAGTAGTATTCCAATGTGTATATAGACCACAACTTGCTCAGCCACTCATCTGTTGTTGGACACCTGGGTTGCTTCCAGGTTTTGGCTATTACAAATTGTGCTGCAAAGAGCATATGTGTACACAGATCTTTTTGGATGGGTGTATTGGGTTCCTTAGGATATATCCCCAGGAGAGGAATTGCAGGGTCATAGGGTAGGACCATTTCTAGCCTTCTGAGAGTTCTCCAGACTGTTCTCCACAGAGGTTGGACCAATTGACATTCCCACCAGCAGTGCAGGAGGGTTCCTTTGACCCCACATCCTCTCTAGCATTTGCTGCTGTTACCTTTTCTGATGTATAACATTCTCACAGGAGTGAAGTGATATCTCATTGTTGTCTTGATTTGCATTTCTCTGACAATCAGAGACTGGGAGCATTTTTTCATGTGTTTCTCAGCCTTTTGGATCTCTTCTGTGGTGAATATTCTGTCCAAGTCCTCCCCCCATTTTTGGATGGGGTTATTTGTTGTCTTGTTGTTGAGTCTGGCAAGCTCTTTGTATATGTTGGTTATTAAACTTTTATCTGATGTATGACATGTAAAGATCTTCTCCCATTCTGTGAGGCGTCTCTTGGTTTGGGTAGTGGTTTCTTTTGCTGTGCAGAAGCTTTTTAATTTGATGTAGTCCCATAGGTTTATACTTGCCTTAGTCTTCCTTGTAATTGGATTCGTTTCATTGAAAATGTCTTTAAAATTTATGCGGAAAAAAGTTCTGCCAATATTTTCCTCTAAGTATCTGATAGTTTGTGGTCTAACATCCAAGTCCTTGATCCACTTGGAATTACTTTTGTATTCGGTGAAATACAGTGATTCAGTTTCATTCTTCAGCATGTTTTAACCCATTGTTTCCAACACCATTTGTTGAAGAGACTCTGCTTTCCCCATATAATAGTCTGGGCCCCTTTGTCAAAGATTAGATGTCCATAGGTGTGGGGCCTCATTTCTGGGCTCTCAGTTCTATTCCACTGGTCAGTGTGTCTATTCATGTTCCAGTACCAAGCAGTTTTGATGACAATGGCCCTATAATACAGTTTGAGATCTGGGAGTGTGATGCCTCCAGTTCTGTTCTTTTTTCTCAAGATTGTTTTGGCAAATCTAGGTCTTTTCTGGTTCCAGATAAACATTTGTAGCATTTGTTCTATTCTCCTAAAAAATGTGCTTGGGATCTTGATGGGGATAGCATTAAATTTGTAGATGGCTCTGGGTAATATATTCATTTTTATGAATATATTTTTATGAATATATATTTTAATTCTTCCAACCCATGAACATGGAATATCTTTCCACTTCTTTGTGTCTTTTTCAATTTTTTTGAGTAGTGACTCATAGTTTTCAGTATACAAGTCTTTCACTTCTTTGGTTAGGTTTACTCCTAGATATTTTATTGTTTTTGTTGCTATAGTAAAAGGAATTTATTTCTGGATTTCAATTTCTTCTAACTTAGTGTTTGCATAGAGGAATGCCACTGAGTTTTGAATGTTAATTTTGTAGCCTGACACCTTACTGTATTGCCTGATGATTTCCAGAAGCTTCTTGCTGGATTCCTTAGGTTTTTCCATGTATACTATCATGTCATCTGCAAATAAGGAGAGTTTGACTTCTTCTCTTCCAATCTGTATGCCTTTAATTCCTTGCTCCTGCCTGATTGCTATGGCAAGAACTTCCAACACTATGTTGAATAGTAATGGTGATAGTGGGCAGCCCTGTCTAGTACCTGATCTGAGTGGAAATGCTTCCAGCTTTTCACCATTGAGTATGATGTTGGCTGTAGGTTTGCTATATATAGACTCCACTATCTTCCGTATTTTCCATCTATTCCCTTTTTTTGTAGTGTTTTGATCATAAAGGGATGTTGTATTTTGTCAAAGGCTTTCTCTGCATCTATTGATATGACCATGTGGTTTTTGATTTTGCTTTTGTTGATGTGGTGGATCACATTGATTAATTTACGTATATTAAACCAACCTTGCTATTATGGCCTGGAAAATGCTTTCTTCCTATCCTTCTCTTTCTTCCTCTGGTATGCCAATAATGCGTATATTGTTTCTTTTGAAGTCATCCCATAGGACTCTGTTGTTGTTTTCAGCATCTCTTAATCTCTTTTTGAGATCTCTTACTTCTTTTTTAGTTGTCTCTAACTCATCCTCAATCTTGCTAATTCTGTCTTCAGCCTCATAGATTCTGTTTTCTCTGCCCTCTACTGTTTTCTGGAGATCATCTATTTTGTTGCCCTGCTCTGATACTGTTTTAGCTTATTCAGCTAGTTGCCTTCTTAGCTCAGCGATTTCAGCTTTCAGCTCTCTAATAACCATGAGATAATTAGTATTTTCTTCCATATTCTCATTTGTTGTTCCTGCATTTCTGATTACAATTTTTTCAAATTCTTTACTCTCTCGTGTTAGTATTTCCGTAGCTAATGTTTGGATGTTGAACTCGTTATTTTGTGCTTCACCTTCTGGAGGACTTTTAGCTGGACTCTTGTCCTGGTTCGATTCTCCAATATTTTTTCTTGTTGTTTTAACCATTTTATATATTATGTTATGAGTTCCCTTTATCAGTACTTTTCAAATTATTGATCACTATTGCCTGGATTGACTTGTGTCTAAGTAAGTTAATTAAAGGGTTCACAGTGGTGGAAGTTAACATTTTTTCAATCCCTGAGTTGGAGCTCAGTGGCAGAGATAATCCAGTGGTTATGCAAAGAGACTTTCACAGCCCCTCAGCTATGCCACCAAGGTATAGGTCTTCTCCTGAGTTTCTCGGTTAGATCTCTGTACCCTGGTGTCCCTCCCTGTCACTGCTCTAGATTCTGAGGGTAGTAGCAATGGAGACTCAGGGTAGCACTTGGTGAGTCTCTGGGGAGTCCTCTCCTCCCTTCAGTTGTCCCCTTGTTGGTGGAGCAGACTGGAGGTGGTGTCTCCACTGATAAACTGCTGAACTCTTAGCAGTCACTTAGTCTCTCCTTAGGCCCCTCTCTCCTCTCTGTCACCAGCCACGCGTGTTTGTACTCACGGGTGATTTACTGGGTTTCTGTGGTCATTCTAGTCCTGTCTTGTTTCGGTCTTGGGTGGTCTCCTTTGGTATTCCTAGTTGATATGGGAGGGGAGAGGAGAGGAGGGGAGGGGAGGGGAGAGGAGGGGAGGGGAGTGGAGGGGAGGGGAGGGGAGGAGAGAAAGCGATCTGCTGCTCGTAGCTCCGCCTCCGGAAGTCCGAATCTCTAGAACATGAAAACTTCTTTACTGGTGGCATGCATATGGAAGTTTCCCAAAGTACACTGTACATATATCGAGAATTATAAATAGAAAGTCGGGCGGTAGCGCAGCGGCTTAGGCTCACATAGTGCAAAGAGCAAGGACTGGCGTAAGGATCCCAGTTCGAGCCCCCGGCTCCCCACCTGCAGGGGAGTCGCTTCACAGGCGGTGGAGCAGGTCTGCAGGTGTCTATCTTTCTCTCCCCCTCTCTGCCTTCCCTTTCTCTCTCCATTTCTCTCTGTCCTATCCAACATCGACAACAGCAATAACTACAACAATAAAACAACAAGGGCACCAAAAAGGAAATAAATAAACAAAATATTAAAAAAAAAAAGTTAGTGCGGCTGTGCAGCTTGGTGGTAGGTGGTTGTTTTAACTGGTAGAACACCGGACCTTTGACAAGAAGGCTCAGGGGTTGAGCTCCCGCACTGCCCATGTTGGATTATAGTCAGTCTCTGTCCCCCATACTAAATCCTAAAAATCGGCATTTTTTGATAGCAACACCGTAAACCTTTGTGCTAACCTCACTGTTCAATGTCTTTGGCTGTAGGAGATCAGCACTATCCTTCAGTATGTGGTAGGAAGAAACAAATTGCTGCAGTGTCTTCATGCAAAGCGGCACGTGCTAGAGTCATGGAGGCAGCTGGTAGAAATTATTCTGACAGCTTGTCCCCAGGACCTCATTCAGGCAGAGGACCGGCAGCTGATTATTCGTGATATTTTACAAGATGTGCATGATAAGGTAACACGTTTTCTAAACTATTTTTCTACCCACAAACAGATGTTATTAATTCCGCTTTTATTTAGCATCTAGTTTTTTGCTCTCCTTCTCTCCCCACTCCCTTTCAGATAAAGAGAAACTGGAGTCGTGTAATACTAGCATTAAGACTTTCCCTGAGAAATCCTAAATTCTTTTATATATATATATATATATATTTATATAAATAAATATATATATATGTTTTCTTCCCTTTTGTTGTCCTTGTTTTTTATTGTTGTTGTTATTGATGTCGTTTTTGGATAGGACAGAGAGAAATGGAGAGAGGAAGGGAAGATAGAGAGGGGGAAAGAAAGACACCTGCAGACCTGCTTCACCGCCTATGAAGCATCTTCCCTGCAGTTGGGGCAGCCGGGGCTTGAACCAGGATACGCTGGTCCTTGCACTTCGTGCCATGTGCACTTAACCCGCTGTGCTACCACCTTATCCCCGAAATCCTAAATTCTATGCAGTGCTGATTCTCAACCAAAGTGTTTATCAGAATCTTGTAGCCTTTTAAAACCACACAAGTGTGGCCCTCCCCCAGATTCACCTGGATGGTATTCTAGTGGTGAGGCTGATTGCGTGGATTTCCATTGACAGCCTCACCACGGAGTTCTGACGAGGTGCCATCCTGGTGAAGCACAGCGTTACCTAACATGACGTTTAAATTTCTCTTTGTATGTTAGTGCTCATTTTTCTTTCAACATGATAGTCCCATACTATTGGTTTCATGGAAGCTGAAAAGCAGAATGTACACAAAATGTGCCTGTGACTGACTGAAAGCAGGGTCCTCACTCTGAGCTGTCTTTCTGCTTCAAGATCCTGGATGATGAAGCTGCGCAGGAGTTAATGCCCGTGGTAGCGGGGGCTGTGTTCACGCTGACTGCGCACCTAAGCCAGGCTGTTCGCACAGAGCAGAAGCAGCCGTTAGCCTCAGGACCTGGAGAGGCCCATTTCGCTTTGATGCTTGATGGTTCTTTCACCACTTCTTCAGCAGAGAACCCAGTGGTGGGTTTTGCCTCTATTGGAGACTCTTCACTTCACATCATTTTGAAGAAACTGTTAGACTTCATTTTGAAAACAGGTTTTTTGTTTTTTTTTTAAATCAGATTTTCTAAGAATTTTACAACTTCTGTGTTTGCTTTAATGTCGATAAACAAGGTTTTCACTCTACTAACGCTTCTTAGGGGGCGGATTCCAGCGGGTGAGGACACACCTCTATGGCTCTCTGCTTTATTACTTGCAGATTGCACAGAGACCAGATGAACCAGACACGTTGGAAGCAGGTACGATTAGATACATTTCCTAACCTCTTTTTATTCAGAGATTGTTTTTTTTTAATTTCTTTATTGGGGTATTAATGGTTTATAGTCAATCATAAAATACAGTTGTTTGTACAAGTATAACATTTCCACATAGCAATACAGCCCCCACTAGGTCCTCCTCTGCCATTATGTTTCAGTACTTGAACCTTCCTCTTACTTTGGTGCAATACACCAACTCCAGTCCAAGTTCTGCTTAGAATTTTCCCTTCTGATCTCGTTTTTCAACTTCTGTCTGTGAGTGAGGGAGATCATCCCATATCCATCCTTTTGTTTCTGACTTATCTCATTTAACATGGTATCTTTGAGCTCCATCCAAGATGGGTTAAAGAAGGTGAATTCACCATGAATCTGAGACTGTGGAGCCTCAGGAATAAGAGTCTCTTTACATAACCATTATGCCATCTACCCCTGTTCACATCCCTCAGTTTTCCACATAACAATTCAACCCTCCTCTAAATCCTCCTCTGCCATCATGTTCTAGGACCAGAACCCCACCCCCACCCCAGAGTCCTTTGCTTTGGTGCAATACATCAAACCCAATGCAATTATTGTAATTATGTCTTTAATAAAAAATGCTCTGGGGCCAGGCGATGGCATACCTGGTTAAGTGCACACATGGTGTGCAAGGACCCAGGTTTAAGCCCGTTCACGAGTGTTGAAGTAGAGCTGCAGGTGTGTCCCTGTTCCTCTCCTTCTCTATCTCTCCCTCTACCTCCCCCTGCCCTCTCATTTTCTCTCTGTCTCTACCTAATAATAAATAAATATATTAAAAAGAAATGCTTTTTACTTTTTGGTTAGATAGAACTAATAGATGAATTTCTGTAGTTCTTAAAGCACTCATTCTGATTTGAGAAAAAGTGTTTTCTTAAGTTATGAAGAAAGTATGTAATAAAAACAACGGAAGTAAACCCTCAAACACTCGACTAGCTTTTACATTTTAGATTAGCAGTTGATAAGTTGTGTAATGCCAGTGTTAAGATGTTACTTGAGAGGGGGGTTAATTCTGTGTATCAGTGGCTCCTTCTGCTTCTGATCCCACAGAACATTGTGCTACAGGTAATGCGATTCTGTCTTTCTTCCCACCTTGCACTCTAGTCAGCATTTTAAAAATGCTGTCACCCTGCTCTGTCACCCTGCTATGAAGTTCCAGTTATTTAGCAGTTTGCTTTATTCATAGATAGTTACATTGTTTTTCATACTTTATTGCCAGGGTACATCGGGGCTGAGGAGATAGCATAGCAGTTAGCACCGGAGACTTCCGTGTCTGAGGCTCCAGAAGTTTCAAGTTTAATCCCTATAAACCAGAGCTGAATAGCAGTCTGTTTTTTTTTTTTTTCCCACACTCTAAAATAATGAATCTTTTTAAAAAAGCTACACCAGATATTTTTCTAGGCTTACTTATTCCTAAATGATACTTTGTGGTATAATATAAGAAGGATACTTCACCTTCTGCACCCCATAAAGGAATTTCATCCAATCTCTCAGAGAGAGATTAAGAATACAGAAGCTTTCAATGGAGGGGATGGGACATGGAATTCTGGTGTTGGGAATTGTGTGGAGTTGTACCTGTTATCTTACGATCTTGTTAATCATTATTAAATCACTATTTTTTTTTTAAAAGGATACTTCATGGTATAATGTCCATGTAAAATAGTTTGCACATTTTAATTTTAACAGTGTCTACCAAATGGTCTTCTGCCAGTTTAAACTTTCATGAATATGTCTTTTTGCACTAATATGAATTATTTCTTGGGTTAAGCTTCTAGCTGTACAATTTCTTAGAACGTATGCATTTAAAAAATATTAATGTTATCCTGCTTTGAGCCCCAGCTCCCTACCTGCAGGGGAGTTGCTTCACAAGCGGTGAAGCAGGTCTGCAGGTATGTATCTTTCTTTCCCCTCTCTTATCTTCCCCACCTCTCTCCATTTCTCTCTGTCCTAGCCAACAACAATAATAACCACAACAGTAAAACAAGGGCAACAAAAGGGAATAACTAAATAAATATTAAAAATATTAAATGTTCTATACTCTAATATAATAAGTAATCTATGCCTAACTTAAACTATTTAAGAACTTGTATAACTTCTAGTGATTTCTTATTTCTTTCTGAAAGCCTATATGAATGTTTTTATTTTGCATACTAATTCTTTTTATTAATGATTTAGCATTGTTTTGTAAAGTTATCAGATTTCAGGTGTATTTGCATATGCACACCTGACGCCTGTAAATCACCACACACCCCCACCAACGTCTTGTACTCCCACCCTCCCACACGTTCCCTCCGAACCATCTTAGTTCGCATATTGTATAAGAGATAGTCAGGTTAGACTTCTTTCTTCTTTGCAGGTGTGTTTGCTTTAGTTTATATTCCACATATAAGCAAGACCAGCTAGTAGTTGTCCTCATTTCACTCAGCACAGTGGCCTTCAATTCCATCCATTTTGTTACAATCTCATCCTTTCTGGTTGCAGAATATCTGTTCTAACACACACACACACACACACACACACACACACACACACACACACACACACACACACACACACCAGTTTCTTTCTTTTTTTTAAATTTTTAAAATTACCGTAATTCCTTTATTGGAGATAACCAGAAGTTGTAAGGGAAGGGGTGGTAGAATGAGAGAGATGGAGATACCTGTAACACTGCTTCACATGCAAAGCTGTCCCCCTGCAGGTTGGGACCAGGGGCTCGAACCTGCGTCCTGGTGCATCGTAACACATGTGCTCAACCAAGTGTACCACCACCTGGCCTCTGACAATTTCTTTATCCAGTTATCTGTTGTTGGTCATTCATTTTGCATCCATACTTTAATTCTACATAATGCAGTTGTAATCATGGGAGTAAATATAGCCTTTCCCACATACATATGAAAAAAAGTTCCACATCACGTACCCTTAGAGAAATGCAAATCAGGCACCAGGCAGTGACACACCTGGTTAAGCACGCACATTACAGTGTGCAAGGACGCAGTTTCCAGCCCTTGGTCCCCACTTGCAGGGGGAAAGCTTCACAAGTGGTGAAGCCGGGCTGCAGGTGTCTCTCTATCTTTCTCCCTATCTCCTCTTCTCTCAATTTATCTCTGTCTCTATTCAATAATAAAATAATTTAAAAAAATGTGAAACAAATCAAAACCACCAGAAGATGCCACCTCACAGAGGTGAGAATGGCTTACATCAACAAAATGGGAAATGGCATTTGCTGGCGAGGGAGGGCATGTAGAGAAAGGAAGTTTGTTATACTCTTGACCAGACTACAAACAGGTGCATCCCCTATGGCACACAGTTTGGAGAACACTTGAATAAACAAACACAGAAATAACCCTGTGACCCAGCAATACTACTCCTAGGCATCTACTCCTAGGCCTGCTGATTCTTAGAAACCACTCTGGGAGCTGGAAGATAGTTCAGTCAATAGACTATGTACTTCATCCTATGTTGGGCCCTGGGGACATTATTTAGTGTCAAGGGGACTTCCTGGGTGGTGTGGATCTTTGCTATGGCATCTTCCTCTTGGTTAAAAAACAAATATAGAGGTCTGGGTGGTGGTGTGGTGCACCTGGTTGAGTTCATGCTACAGTGCTCAAGAACCCAGGTTCGAGCCCCTGTCCTCACCTGCAGGGGGAAAGCTTTGAAAGTGGTGAAGCAGGGCTGCAGGTGTCTCTCTTCCTCTCTATCACCCCTGTCCCTCTCGATTTCTGGCTGTCTATATCCAATAAATAAATAAATATAATAACAGAAAAAAGATTTATTTAAAAAAATACAAATAAATCACAAAAATGATGCTTTTAAAAAATGCTTTTCATTTGTGTTTGTTTTTTCAAAGTAATGCCAGCTTGCATAATATTCCTCAGATGGTTTTAATAGCCAAACGATGCATTTATAGAGATTTGAAGAATTCAGCAAACCCTTTTAAGCAAATAGAGAAGCCTTTTTGTAGAGATATTTTGTCTAGAAATATTTTACATTGTATTTAGCTGAGTTAACCACTAGGTGGCGCTCCAACATGCTTTTTATAAGTCAGTATCAAGAAGTCATAAAGCAGCATGATCACAAAAAAATACTCTCCCTTTTTGAATTTCTCCTTTTAAAGATTTATTTTACTTTATTCTATATAAGGCATGAAGAGAGTGTTCACATGATACAGAAGCCAGAGCACTACTCTGGAACCTGTGTCGTTGGGGGTTAGATTCAGGAGCTGTGAACAGTAGTTATTTCTCTCACTGTTGTTTTGATTTTTAAATTGTTTCAGAGTGTTTTCATCTCTTAGTTAAATTTTTTTAGTCACAACTACTATTTAATTTGGCCATATTTGAAAATATTAAAGTAATATATTCTAGGACACCAGTGATACTTTCTTCTGGGGAGAAGTAGGGGTTGGTTTTGGACCAGAGCACTGCTCAGCTCTGGTGTGTTGTGCCAGGGGTTGGAACCAACTTTAGCTCTAGGTAGTAACCTACTTTCTGTTTCGTTTTAAAGCAAACACCGGGATGATGTCTGGTTTTCTTTCTCCTCTCTGTCTCATTAATAAATAAATAAAACCTTAAAAAAAAATAAAGCCAAGCTTTAAAGCTCTGCTAACACCGGTGTAGAGGATGAAGTACTTAACTCCTTGCATTTCCATAAAGTAGGCCCACTTTGGTTCTATTATAGTGTCAGTAAAATGGATTATATCGCTGACAGACATCGGAGAGCTGGCACAGGGCTTAAGAGCATTGGATCTAAGAGTGTCACATCCTGAGTTTGAGGCTCTGCTTCATACTCTTTGTCTCTTAACATCTCTCTCATTAATAAACAAAGCTTTTAAAAAGTAAGTTGTATTGCTTTGAAAACAGGCTTTATACTTTGATTTTGTTCTGCTTTCATTAAATTCAATGTCTAATTGACTGATAGTCGTATGTCATTTACAACTCCTTGATTTCGAATTGTCTACTTCATACCCGATTCTGTCTGCATAGATATTAATAAAAGATGAAACAAGACTGGAGGGACAGCTCACTGGGTAGGACGTTTGCCTTGCCTTCTGTGCTGCCCAAGCTGGTGTCTGCTACCATTGAGGAAGTGCCACGGCACCAGGGGAAGCTCTGGTGCTGTGTTGTTTCTAAATGAAAAAAGCATCCTAAACTGGTAAAACCATGCAGATGCCCCTCACACACACTAGAGACTAAAAGCAGATTAGCCAGATAACTGTAGAATGTTGGCTTTCTTGGAATCTCCTGATTCATTTTGCTGTCTTTAAGGACAGGCTCTGCTTTTTTCTGTTTGTTATCTGAGTGTATACCCGTGAACTCTGTGCATTGTGTTCTTGGCTTTTGTTTTTGTGCTGTAATGAAAGAACTGTTTTGTGTGTGTAACTGCTTTTCACTGGAGTACTGAAAATTTTCTTTTGTAACTCCCGCTAGCCAAGAAAACGATGTGGGAAAGACTGACAGCTCCTGAAGACGTATTTAGTAAATTGCAGCGAGAAAACATAGCCATCATTGAGAGCTATGGTGCCGCCCTCATGGAAGTGGTCTGTCGAGATGCGTGTGATGGTCATGAGATTGGAAGGGTAAAGTAACTCCTGTTTAGTATGGAAGTGAAGCTACATTTTGACTTAAGGCATAAACTGAGCATTTCAGATATATTTATTGATTATTTTTCTGTAGTTTATTTTGGCGAACTTTGTTATTTACAGTAATTTGAAATTTCCATTTTAATTTCTTTTATTTAATTCTGTGAAGAATCTAAATTCAGGGGAGCTGGGCGGTAGTGCAGCGGGTTAAGTGTAGGTGGTGCAAAGAGCAAGGACCGACATAAGGATCCCAGTTTAAGCCCCCGGCTCCCTACCTGCAGGGGAGTCACTTCACAGGTGGTGAAGCAGGTCTGCAGGTGTCTATCTTTCTCTCCCTGTCTGTCTTCCCCTCCTCTCTCCATTTCTCTCTGTGCTATCCAGCAACGACGACATCAGTAACAACAACAGTAATTACAACAATAAAACAACCAGGGCAACAAAAGGGAATAAATAAATAAATAAATGAATGAATTTTTTTAAAAAAAGAATCTAAATCCAGGGGATCAGGCATTGGTGCACCCAGTTAATCACACTTGCCGAGCGTGAGGAGCTGGACTCAAGCTCCCATTGTCCATCTGCTGGGGAGACAGTTCATGAGCAGTGAAGCAGGTCTGCAAGTTCTTTCTCTTCCTCTATCTCCCCCACTTCTCTCAATTTCTCTCTATCCTATCTGATACAGATGTGTGGGGAGGGAGGAATGGCCGCCGGAAACAGTGGATTCATAGTGCTGGCACTGAACCACAGTGGTAACCCTAATGGCAGGGAAAGAAAAAAAAAATCTAAATTTGAATTTTAACTAAGAGTATAGTCTTTTGGCTATTTTTGAGACTGCCATTAAAATAGTAAGAACAATAGAGATGCTACTTACAAAAAAAAGATCTTTAGAGAATGCTGGAGAAGCAGGTTTTGAGCTGAAACGGTCTTTTTATGCTTTGTAGGGGAGAATTTGCAGTCAATAACCTTAAAATATTATGGCATATTTATGAGAAGGTCACTGAGGACTAGTCAAACTTATGTGACATTTGAGTAATTTCTCATGGTTTTTGAAGACCGTAGGAAGCAGGATTAATATATATATATATATATATATATATATATATATATATATATATATACTGTAATAAGTAAAACTGTAAAGTACAGGGTAAGGTGGATACTTGTCCTCTCAATCCTGTTAAATTTTCTTTTAGGTATTTATGCATTAAAGTGGACTGGGAGTAGGTAAAACAATTTTGAGTTTGTTATACTGTGTATGTATTTTAAATATTTATTTTACTTTTATTATTATTTTTGGCACTGGGAATTTATGCCTGTACAATTAATCCCAGTGCTGTGGGTTTTGTTTTTTGTTTCTCTCTCTGTCTCCTTCAGTGAGAGACAGTGAGGGAGACACACACCACCCTGCCACCACTGTCATTTAGGAAGCTTGCCCTCGCTGCTGTGCATGGTACTTGTGTGTGCTTCCAGGACACTAGCCTGGGTTCGCGTGCTTGGGAATATGTGCCCTCTACCATGTAGGCCATCTCCTGGCTCCAGACTACATGTTCTCTCCCCCCCCCCCAATGATTTTTTAAATTTAATAGTAAAGGGAAAAGGAGAGAGAAACAGAGTATCACTCTGGCATAGGGGATGCTAGGGACTGAATTCAGGATCTTATGCTTGAGAGTCCCAAGCTTTTTTCTCCATGTACTTTTCTTTTTTATGTATTTATTGGGTAGAGACAGACAGAGATAAATTGATAGGGAAGGGGGAACTAGAGAGGGAGAAGGAAGGAAGTACTATTTCACTGCTCGTAGGGTCCCTACAGGCAAGGTACTGGGGCCTTTCAACCCACGTCCTTCAGCTACATGCACTTTTCCAGATGTGCCACCTCCCAGCCCCGCCTGATGTGCACTTCTGTTTCCTATAATGAACATGTAAAACCTTGAGGGAAAGCTCTTTATAGAAATTCCTTTTCTGGGGAGTGGGTTAAGTACAGTTGGTACAAAGTGCAAGGACCAGCATAAGGATCCCGGTTCGAACCCCTGGCTCCCCACCTGCAGGAGGGTCACTTCACAAGCGGTGAAGCAGGTCTGCAGGCGTCTATCTTTCTCTCCCCCTCTGTCTTCCCCTCCTCTCTCCATTTATCTCTGTCCTATCCAACAATGACGACATCAATAATAACTACAACAATAAAAAAAACAAGGACAACAAAAGGGAATAACTATGTTTAGATTCTGCTAAAATAAAAATACTGTCACTATTTAAAAATATTAATTTTTTGAGGGAGGGAGGGGGAGAGAGAGAGGAATGTACCATCTGACTCTGATATACATGGTGTCAGGGATCAAACCTGGGGCCTCAGCCTCGTCAGTTCTGTCTGCATCACTGTATGATCCTAACTCTGGTGTCACTGTTATGCTAGGTTTTGTTTCAGAAATAGAACTGTACCCTGAGTCTTCTTTTGCTAATGAACCAAAACTCTGGGTGCATAACTTGGTCACTTCAACAAAAAGAGAAGTCTTGTAAGAACAGTTTCTGAATAAAGCTGTAGACATCACCAGATCGAGGCATTTACTGGATCTCCAGCTGCGGGTCACTGTCTCCGTGATTTGGATTTGGAATTGGATTTATTCTTCCAGATGCTGGCCCTGGCTCTGCTTGATCGGATCGTGTCTGTTGATAAACAGCAGCAGTGGCTTTTGTATCTTTCCAACAGTGGTTATCTCAAGGTGCTGGTGGACAGCCTGGTTGAAGACGACCGTACTCTGCAGAGCTTGCTCACTCCACAGCCTCCCCTTTTAAAAGCCCTTTATACTTACGAGTCGAAAATGGTAAGGCTTTATATCCCTTTCAAGTTGGATCCACAGCTCTTTCCCACTTCAAGCTCAAGAGTATTGATGGAACTTACACTTTGAATATTTTTATCATGTAAGCTTTTAGTCATTTAAAAAAAATTATTTATAAAAAGAAAACATTGACAAAACCATAAGATAAGAGGGGTGCAACTTCACACAGTTCCTACCACCAGAGCTCCGAGAGTCCATTTTCATACTTATTATGCTATCTTCCCAGCCTGACTGTTGAACATTTCAGCTCTGTTTGTGCTGGTTCTACTTGATACACAGGGCTTTCTTTCTTTCTTCATTCCTTTCTCTTTCTCTCCTTCCTTCCTTCCTTCCTTCCTTCCTTCCTTCCTTCCTTTCTTCCCTCCCTTCCTTCTCTCCCTCCCTCCCTCCCTTTCTCTCTCTCTTTCTTTCCTTCCTTCCTTCCTTCCTTTCCTCCCTCCCTCCCTTCTTTCTTCCTTTCACTTTCCTCCTTCCTTCCTTCCTTCCTTCCTTCCTTCCTTCCTTCCTTCCTTCCTTCCTTCCTTCCTTCCTTCCTTTCTTTCTTTCTTTCTTTCTTTCTTTCTTTCTTTCTTTCTATACCAGAGCACTGCTCAGCTCTGGTTTATGGTGATATGGGGGATGAAACCTAGACTTTAGAGCTTCAGGCTTGAGAGTCTCTTTGCTATCTACCCCCACCCAGGATTTCCAATACAGCATAGGATTCATCATTTTCTCCCTACAGATTTTTTTTAACTTAAAAATATATGTATTCTGAGAGACAGAAAAAAAACAACAGACCAGGACACTATTCAGCTTTAGCATGACGTGATGCTGGGGATTAAACATGAGGACTCTGGGAGATCTCAGGCATGTTCTAACAAGCCGAGATATCTTCCCACTCCCCCAAATCTGTGCTAATTTCCTTTGTTCTCTCCTGGTTAGAGATATCTCAGATGTCATTATATTCGGTAGTAGAAGCATCAAGTTCTGCGCTAGCTTTTCTCCTTTACTTACTCAGCTAGTCATTATCAACACCTGTTATGTACCAGGCACTTGACTAATACCTGGAGGTCTAGCTAGGAGCACAACAGTCTTATCTGCCCTCCTTAGAGCCACACAACAACAGAAACTGCAGTCTGTTTGGGTATTTATGTCGGACATTGTCAGCAGTGCTTCAGATACACTCTATCTGTTGAGTTCTCCTGGGAAAGATGGCATAATGTGCCTCCACAGCTAGATTTCTCTTCAGTAGTGATTAGAGTTCTGAAATGAGCCAGGAGAGAGTCTTATTTTATGTGATTTTTGCACTGATGCTTTTCCTTTTGTGACTTCTTAGGCATTTCTCACAAGAGTGGCTAAGATCCAGCAGGGTGCACTAGAGCTGCTGAGGTCGGGGGTGATTGTGAGACTGGCACAGTGCCAGGTCTATGACATGCGCCCAGAGATAGACCCACAGGGGTAAGTGTCCACAACAGTTGTTTTTATCCTTCCAGTAATGAAAAAATATTGGGAGAAAAACAAGTTCCAGCATAATTCTGCCACCTGTTTATAATTTCTTTTGAGCAATACTCTTTCATTTGTATTTTGTTTTTGCTATACACTTTTTTATAAAGATTTTCTGATCCTTTTATGTGTATGTAATTTTATTTACATATTATTAGAGACAGAGAAATTGAGAGAGGAGGGGAGATAGGTAGGGGAAGAGACAGAGAGACACTTGTAGGCCTGCTTCACCACTTGTAAAGCTTTCCCCCTGCAGGCTGGGACCAGGAGCTTGAACCTGGGTCCTTGAACACTGTAATGTGTGTGCTCAACCCAATGCGCCACTGCCTGGCCACTATCCCAGCTATTTATAAATAAATGGGAGTTACTAATTAGGGTAAAAGTGGGTAGGTGCCTAATGCTTTCTATTTTAGAGTAGTAATATAAGAGAAAATTAGGAATGCATTCTCCCTCCCCCCTCCCTCCCCCAATTGTTGTTAGAGCTTCACTGTACCTGCTATTTTTCAGATTGAAAATGAGAGGCAGAAGCAAGAGAAAGGGAAAAATGGAATCTTCCTTCAGGGCAGGGGGTTGGGGTAATATTTACACTTGCGCCACTTAGATGGAAGAGTAAGCGTCCTGGGAAACAGCTTTGCTGTTTTTTTTTTTCAGTCTAACTGTTTTGTTGAATAGAAATACATGTTTTCAGTTAGAACGGTCTTTTAAAAATATTTTGTTTTAATGAAAGAGATACAAAGAGAAAGGTAGGGGAGGTAGTATAGTGACTATGCAGACCCTTGTGCCAGAGGCTCTGAGGTCCCTGATTCAATCCCCCCAGCTGAGTAGTGCTCTGGTAATCAGATTTAAAAGAAGAAGACATTCAGAGAAAGACACAGGAAGAAATACCAGAGTACTACTCAGCTCTTGATTTATGGTGGTGCTGGGGATTGAACCTGGGGCCTCAGAGTCTCAGGCATGAGTCTTTTGTATAACTATTATGTTGTCTCCCTAGCCCATAACGGTCTTTCAATGCATTGTAGTGAAATTATAATTTGTTGTGGATTTTCTGTTGTATTCTGAGGACTCAGAATTTTAGAATTTCTGTTTTTTCACATTTTACCCAGTTTGCTAATTTGAAAGTTTCACATGAAATTATTTTCTTTTAGCAGATTTTGGAGTTATGTTTGAATATGGAATTTTTAAATTTTTGGTCTACATGTCTACAATAATGTTAGCATATTCAATATATAACTTGTATGTTATTAGAGATTTTCTTCAAAAGGTTCACTGAAAAAGTAAATGCTTCAGTTTGGGGGATACAGAGAAAGAAAGACACCTGCTGACCTGCTTCATTACTCATGAAGTGTCCCCCAATTGATGGGTAGCAGAACTCAAACCCAGGTCCTTTTGCAAATTATTGTGTGTTCTCAAGCAGATGCATCACTGCCTGACCCCTCATTTCTCAGAATTTTAAAACTGAGTCATTTTCATTTTGAGTGAGAGGATTTTTGTTGATTAGCCTTCTCCGTTTGCAACTTATGAATAGTATTTGTTCAAAGTTTTTCCTTTACTCTGTTAGCTCTCATTCTTTTCAATATAATAAGCAGTTATCATGTGTCTAAAAATTAAAGCATCAAATAATAGTTGATTAGTACAGCGTCCTGAGATCCAGCTTTAAAAGTAATTTAGAAATACTTATATTTAAAAAAAGAGAAATCTTTATATTTTATTATGGTTCCTGTAGGTTCAGTTTGGGATATGGCTGTAGGAGAGGGAAATTTGAGGGGAGCTGCTTTTGTTCTTTGTTTCTTCCACTTTCTATATAGCACAAGGGAGTATTAAGAAATATCAGACATTGTGATTTCAAATTATATGAACCTTCCTTACTATACCACTTTTCAAAATTCAGTTAACTGTACAAAAATCAAATGATGGGCCTGTTGGTGGCACACCTGGTTAAGTGCACATGCTACAACGCGTAAGGACCTGGGTTCCAGCCCCTCACTCCCCACCTGCAGCAAGAATATTTCACAAGTGATGAAGCAGGTGTCTCTCTGTTTTTCCTTTTCCTCATGGTTAAGCGCACGTGGTGCAAAGCACAAGGACCAGCGTAAGGATCCCGGTTCGAGCCCCCGGCTGCTCACCTGCAGGAGAGTTGCCTCACAGGCGATGAAGCAGGTGTGCAGGTGTCAAAAAAAGAAAAAAGAACAAAAATCAAATGACTGTACTATATAGTACATGGGATGCAGACACTCTGGTCGTTCTTGCATCTTTCTCAGCTTCTTGTGTGTGTTTGCCGTGGTGGTGGCCAGAACAGTTAACAGTTAATTCTTTGTTGCTCTCTCCTTGCCTGGTGGAAATGAATGAAGCATGTTTGGCATAAGGGATCCCCCAGTGTTCATCCCTACACCAGTGGACCGGTATCGGCAGATTCTCCTTCCAGCTCTCCGCTTGTGTCAGGTCATCCTCACGTCAAGTATGGCCCAGCACTTGCAGGCAGCAGGGCAGGTAAGAGGAAACCTTAGTGAAATAAAAAAGGAGCAGGCGGCCAGGTGGTGGTGCACTTGACTGAGCGTACATGTTACTGTGTGCAAGGACCCGGGTTCGGGCCCCCAGACCCTACCTTCAGGGGGAGAGCTTTGCAAATAGTGAAGCAGTGCTGCAGGTGTGTCTCTGTCTCTCTCCCTATCACCCTTCTCTCTTGATCTCTGGCTCTCTATCCAATAATTAAATAAAGACAATGAAAAAATTTTAAAAAAGAGAAATTGTCTAGTGTACACCATTACTTTACAAATGCAGAAGCACAAGGCATGCAAAGCTTGACTGAATTTATCTTAATGTTGGTGTTAGCAGTTTGCCTAAAAATGGTTATAACTGAGCTGGAACTAGAAAAGTCTCCTTGTGTTTTGCTCTGAACTTCATTGGTCCATTTCTGTACTTCTGTTTAAATGAAAGACCACATCTATCTAGTGGAACAGTGAGACAGAAAGCAAGAGATCTGACTTTACTCATTACAAAAGGAGTCACTGTGATAGAATTAAACTGGCTCCTAAGATGACCATCTATTTAGAGAAGGCTGTATAATACAATGATTTTGCTGAAAATGCCAAAAATAGATAATATAGCCACATTCAGCTCTGGTACTTTGAAAATTAAGTAAGAAGTAAATTTTTAGCATAAATAATTTTTAGCTTAATTTTATTGAATCACTTGAATATTCCTTTATTAATTTATTGCATTATTATTGAGGAATGTGTGTTGTTGATTGCTGTCTCAGGCTACGATTTCACCGCTCCCCCAGATATTTGGTAGGAGTCCTTGTCTACAGAGTATCATCTCCCTCTACCATAGGGCATTGGGCCCTTAACAGCTTTAAACCTCTCCTCTTAGTAGCCTGAGATCTGCATAATAATCTTTCTTTGAGCATTGCTCAGCTCTGGCTTATGGTAGTGTGAGGGATTGAACCTGGGACTTTGGAGCTTCAGGCAGGAAAGTCTCTTTGCATAATTATGCAATCTCCCCCACCCCATAATACCCTTTTGAGGATGGGGTGGTAGTAAGCCAGACTTGCATACTTAGGGTCCCAGAAATCTCAGGTTCAGCTTTCCAGCACCACCATATGACAGAGCTGAGTCATTCTCTGGTTTGTCTGTCCACCCCCCCCCCCCCCATTCCATCCTCTCATGTGAATAAAAGTCTTGGGCTAGGTGGTATAGTGCACCTGGAGTCTGGCGGTAGTGTACACGTGGTGCAAAGCACAAGAACCGGCATAAGGATCCTGGTTCGAGCCCCCAGCTCCCCACCTGCAGGGGAGTCACAGGAAGTGAAGCAGGTCTGCAGGTGTCTTTCTCTCTCCTTCTCTGTCTTCCCTTCCTCTCTCCATTTCTTTCTGTCTTATCCAACAACAATGACATCAGTAACAACAACAGTAATAGCTACAACAATAAAACAAGGGCAACAAAAGGGAATAAATAAATATTTTTTAAAAATTATTTTCTTTAGATGCTAGAAAGAAAGCCTTGAAATATATACATGGGTTTATTTCTTTTTTTTAATTTTTTTTATTTAAGAAAGGATTAATTAACAAAACCATAGGGTAGGAGGGGTACAACTCCACACAATTCCCACCGCCCAATCTCCATATCCCACCCCCTCCCCAGTAGCTTTCCCATTCTCTATCCCTCTGGGAGCATGGACCCAGGGTCATTGTGGGTTGCAGAAGGTAGAAGGTCTGGCTTCTGTAATTGCTTCCCCACTGAACATGGGCGTTGACTGGTCGGTCCATACTCCCAGTCTGCCTCTCTCTTTCCCTAGTAAGGTGTGTCTCTGGGGAAGCTGAGCTCCAGGACACATTGGTGGGGTCTTCAATCCAGGGAAGCCTGGCCGGCATCCTGATGACACCTGAAACCTGGTGACTGAAAAGAGAGTTAACATACAAAGGGTTTATTTCTTTAGCCTAATAATATAGTATATAACATACCCTTTTGCTGACTGTCTAGGTTATCATTATGAATCTGTAGTCTCTTTTTATATTTACTACTTTTATTGTGATTCCCTCAGGAACTCTGTCCTAATAATTTATAGTAATTCAATCTGCTTTCCTTACCATCAGCTGTCAAGCTTATCTCAGCAAGATAAAGTTGCTATTTCTAGCATAGTGCCTTAGTTTATACTGCCTCAGTCTAGGTGACATCCTGCCCCTTTGATACAGGGCCTTTGAGTCAGTGCTTTAAAACTCAGACCACTTTTCTTGTTTTTTATTTTGTTAAGATTAAACTTGTTTAATGAAAGTGAGACATTGTGATATAAGACACTAATACCAATTCTGTATTTACTGTAGTAGAATCCCCTGAGAAGTGTCCTTAAAAATTGCAGATTTCAGCTTGGGCCTGTAGCTCGGTGACAGAGCACATGCTTCACATACATAAAAAGCTGGGTTTGATCCCTTTCTGACACCTGAAAAAAAAAGTCACTCAGTTTTACAGGTAGCAACAGTGGGCTCTGACTATGGGGAGAAAGAGATACAGTTCTGAGAGATCCTGATAACTCAGCTTATTTTGGCATGGCCTTAACCTTAAAGGCATATAAATCTAGTTGAGATGTTCATATCTAAATTATTTATAGAATCCTTTTTTGACTGTAGGGTAAAATGCCAACGTAGAAAGAAAGGCTGGAGATCAGGGTTTATTTGACCTTCATATTTACCACATCAAAGGAGAATTGGGCTAGAACTTCTTTTTTTTTGTTTTTAAAGTTTTTCCAGAAATTAATGTTTTTTTATATTTTATTTATTTATTAATGAGAAAGATAGGAAGAGAGAAAGAATCAGACATCACTCTGGTACATGTGCTGCCAGGGATTGAACTCAGGGCCTCATGCTTGAGAGTCCAATGCTTTATCCACTGTACCATCTCCTGGACCACTGGGCTAGAACTTCTATGTGATTTTCCTCATATCCTTGGAGTCAGACTTTCACATAGCAATCTGAATTCAGTTAAGTCACTTTTATGTCCATGCTGTAAATAGATGTTCTAGTTTCATCTCATAAAAGGAAATCAAGAGGTCAAGAGGTCAAGTTTGTCACAGTTGTTCCATGCTATAGTTCACTTTTCTTTTTTCTTTTTTAAAATTATTATCTTTATTTATTTATTGGATAGAGACAGCTAGAAATCCAGAAGGAAGGGAGAGGTAGACAGGGAGTAAAACAGAGAGACACCCGCAGTCCTGCTTTACCACTTTCAAATCTTTCCCCTTGCAGGTGGGGACCAGGGGCTCAAACCCAGGTCCTTACACATTGTAATATGTGCACTTAACCAGGTGTGCCAGGTTTTTTTATTTTTATTTTTTTTTAAATCAGCTCTGGTTTATGGTAGGGGGATTGAACCTGGGACTTCGGAGCCTCAGGCATGAGAGTCTCTTTGCATAACCATTATGCTATCTACCCCGCCCTAGTTTACTTTTCTTTGATAGCCTTTACATATATTCTAAACTCTGAAATAATCCCCTATTTCTAGCTTTCTTGTAAATTTTAGTTGAATGTTTGCTTCTTGAGAAACAAAGTATATAAATGTAAAAGTACTTGCTTATCTAATGTTCCTCATTACATTAAATTGCTTGAACCTGCATTTTTAACAAGATGAATTAAGAATTTGTAATATAATTATCTATTCTTCTGCCTTTGTTTCTTCCATTTTTTCCATCTTCTCCTTGGCCTAGGTGTTACAGTTTCTCATCTCACATTCTGATACCATACAAGCAATCTTACGCTGTCAGGAAATCAGTGCCGGGTCTCTGCAGGAACTGGCTTTGCTGACAGGAATCATAAGTAAAGCAGCACTTCCTGGTGAGTTGACTGTGTAAATAGACTTTAGTGCTTATCCCCCCCTAGACTGATACTCTTAATAAGTAGAGGCTGTATAATCACTTTTTAGCTACATGTGACTTAATTGAAATTGGCACTGCTTTTTCCGAGTAGTAAATTTATATTTAGGGGAACAATGTGGTGGTTAATAAAAATATGATAAGTTCAATATAAAAACACTCAAAATCTCCCTACCCAGAAAAAAGTTACAACTTGGCAGTTTCGAAAATATTGCTGTATGTGTGCATCTTGGAGAGAATGAAGTGGCTGGGAAGGAACTCACCCAGTAGGGTGCTCTTAGCAGGCTGACCTGTCCCTGGGCCTGTTCCCAGTAATAAAGACAAAGAAATTCCAAACATTTTCATTTCATATACTTGTCGGTAGATGCGAATTTTATATCTTTTGAGCTGGTAGACCTGATAAATTCTTGGCAATGTCTAAGTAAATAATGACTTTAAAAGTAATATCATATATCTCAAGCTTTATACTTGCTTTTAGACTATCAGCTTATGACAGTATTTGATGCACAAGCCAGCTTTCAAGAGATTGACTTGGGAATAGAGGACTCCCCTGGCTCCCCACCTGCAGGGGAGTCACTTCACAGGCGGTGAAGCAGGTCTGCAGGTGTCTATCTTTCTCTCCCCTTCTCTGATGACATCAGTAACAACAATAATAATAACTACAACAAAAACAAAAATAATAAAAAAGGGCAACAAAAGGAAAAATAAATTAAAATAAAAAAGAATTCTGGGTAGGGAGAATACAGATCCAAGAAGGATGACAGAGGACCTAGTGGGGGTTGTATTGTTATATGGAAAACTGGGAAATGTTATGCATGTACAAACTATTGTATTTACTGTTGAATGTAAAACATTAATTCCCCAATAGAGAAATTAAAAAAAAAAAAAAAGAATTCTAAGCACTAAGTGCAGGAAAATTTCAAGAATTTGACACTTAGCAGACCTTTGCTTAACTTTGTATTTTAGTATAAGGGAGACCTGAACATGTTTTCAGAGAATGAAGAAAAGGCCCCTGTGGCAGAGTATACTTAGTGTGCTAGAAAAGGGTGATTTTGGGAGCAGGCTCAAGAGGAGATAGGGATTGGGAAGAGACCCAGTCTGGTGGAGTTGTTAGCACAGATAACTAAAATGAGGAGAGGATATGAATAGAATATCCACCAAAGAAGAGATCCAAAAGGCCAACAAAAATAGGAAAAAATGCTCCAAGCCATTGATTGTCACAGATAGGTAAATAAAGACAACGAGTTACCACGTCACTCCTGTGAGAACCTCATACATCAGAAAGGATAGCAATAACAAATGCTGGAGAGGTTGTGGAGACACAGGAACCCTCGTGCACTGCTAGTGGGAGTGTTATTTGCTTCAACCCCTGTGGAGAGCAGTCTGGAGAACTCTCAGAGGGCTAGAAATGGATCTTCCCTACGACCATACAGTTCATCTTCTGGAATCCTAAGGAACCAAACACACCCTTCCAAAATGATCTGTGTATACCTATATTCATAGCAGCACAATTTGTAATAGCCAAAACCTGGAAGCAACCCAGGTTTCTAGCAACAGATGAGTGACTGAGAAAGCTGTATATATACACAACTGAATACTACTCAGTTATTAAAAGTAATAAATTCACCTTCTTCATTTCATCTTGGATAGAGCTTGAAGGAATCATGTGAAGTGAGAGAAGCCAGAATGGGAAGGATACATATGGGATGAACCCAGTCATGGACAGAAATTGAGATATAAAAACAGAAAGGGAAACATAAAACAGAGCTTGGACTGGGTTTGGTGTATTGCACTGAAGTAAAAGACTGGGACAGGGTGGGTTGGTGGCTGGCTTTCAGGTCGTGATGCTTGATGATGGAGGATCAAGGCTGGGGGGGCGAGAGTGTTTGCAGAAAACTGAGAAATGTTACACATCTGTCAACAACTGTATTAACAATTGACTGTAAACCATTTACCTCCCCCATAATTTTTTTTTTAACACATAAAAAAAAGATACAACAAGTCAGTAAGCTCAGTGCTTCATGATGTGATGTCTGTTGAGGCCATGTGCTGATGTAATCTAGAAAGTGGAGGCTTGTTTTAGTAAGACACAAAGTGCAGGACTCTGGCTTATGTGCCCTGGAGTGTGTTCTTGGAGGGAGGAACTGTATTAAAGGGATTGAAAAATTGAGAAATTTAGAGGGTGACCAGGATGGGTTCGGATGTATCTTCCTCAGCTTAACCACACTTAGAAACCAATGGTGAGGATGACTGACTTGTAGGTGTTTTTGGAGGCCTCCATAAATACCAGAGAAATTTATGGTACTTTAAAATGTTGATTAGCTTGATTTAGGAATTTTTTCTTAAAAAAATATTTCTTAAATATATGAGAAAGTTTCACATGAGATAGAGAAGGAGCAAGAGGGATAGACAAGCCAAAACACCACTCTGTTCTTGCAGGGTCAGGGATGGAACTGGGGACCTCAAACATGAGAATCTCATACTCTACCACTGGAGCTATTTCCCTAGTGCAGATTTAGAAATCTTTAAATTTTTATTTACTTTTATTTTTTTATGGGGGATTTTTAAATAAATACAGTTGTTGACGCATAAAATTGATCAATTTTCTGCGAACCAACCTCACCCACAGGAATTTTGTAATAGATAACAAACTGAGAATTTGAATGGAAACTTTGGCTTCCTGTGTGTATGTTGTACTTTTGCCTAAGGGAAAATAAAATGAAATGATACAATACCTAGAGAAGTTTTCTTATCTTACTCTTTTTTATTATTATTTCTTTATTGGGGGATTGTTTTACAGTTGACAGTAAATACAATAGTTTGTATATGCATAGCATTTCTCAGTTTTCCACATAACAGTACAACCCCCACTAGGTCCTCTGTCAACGTTTTCCAGGACCTGTAACACCCTCCACCCCCCTCAGACACCAGAGTCTTTTACTTTGGTGCAATACATCAATCTTAGTCTTTTTTTTTAAAAAACTATTTTTTAAAAATATTTTATTTTATTTATTTATTCCCTTTTGTTGCCCTTGTTGTTTTATTGTTGTAGTTATTATTGTTGTTGTCGTTGTTGTTGGATAGGACAGAGAGAAACGGAGAGGAGGGGAAGACAGAGAGGGGGAGAGAAAGATAGACACCTGCAGACCTGCTTCACCGCCTGTGAAGCGACTCCCCTGCAGGTGGGGAGCCGGGGTTCGAACCGGGATCCTTATGCCGGTCCTTGTGCTTTGCGCCGCCTGCGCTTAACCCGCTGAACTACAGCCCGACTCCCTTAAACTATTTTTTATATTTATTTTCCCTTTTGTTGCCCTTGTTGTTTTATTGTTGTTGTTATTGATCATCGTTATTAGATAGGACAGAGAGAAATGGAGAGAGGAGGGGAAGGCAGAGAGGGGGAGAGAAAGACAGACACCTGCAGACCTGCTTCACTACCTGTGAAGCGACTCTCCTGTAGGTGGGGAGTTGGGGCTCAAACCGGGATTCTTAGGCCAGTCCTTGTGCTTAACCTGCTGCACTACCTCCTGACTCCCTCCAATCTTATTCATAATGTCTTATATTCTAGATGCTTTCATGAGAAAGCGTTTTGCTGCTGAGGTAGAAATTCTTGACTTCCATGGTTATAAATTTAAAAAGTACATTTTCTTTCTGTTTAATTTTTTTTTTATTTCTTTATTGGGGAATTAATGTTTTACATTCAACAGTAAATACAATAGTTTGTACATGCATAATATTCCCCAGTTTCCCATATAACAATACAATCCCCACTAGGTCCTCTGTCATCCTTCTTGGATCTGTATTCTCCCCACCCAAAAATTTTTAAAATTTAATTATTTTATTTACATATTTATTTATTCCTTTTTGTTCTTTTTATTGTTGTATTTACTATTGTTGTCGTCGTTGTTGAATAGGACAGAGAGAAATGGAGAGAGGAGGGGAATACAAAGAGGGGGAGAGAAAGACAGACGCTTGCAGACCTGCTTCACCACCTGTGAAGCGACTCCCCTGCAGGTGGGGAGCCGGGGGACTCAAACTGGGATCCTTACGCCGGTCCTTGCGTTTTGTGCCACCTGTGCTTAAGCCACTGTGCTACTGCCTGACTCCCAAAAGCACATTTCTCTTAGAAATATGAGTGCCTTTTCAAATTACCACTTCACTACTCTGGAGTTGGCTCTTTGGACAAGGCATTAGACTTGTGGGGTTCTGAGTTTGATCCCTGGCATTTCTAGTGCCAGAGTAATGCTTTGGTTCTCTCTCCTTCTTTCTCATAAATAAATAATATATCCTTTAAAAAATCATGATTTCAATCTTGGCTGTAAGATTTGTTCATTAATGAGAAAGAGGGAGAGAACCAGATCATCACCCTGCATCATACTTGGGGGTCCAACACTTTACCCACTGTAGCAACTTTTAGACTGCTCAGTTTAGATTATAATTATAATTGAATGAGCATGTGCTGGTGTACCTATAATTTTTAGAAATTCTTGTTTCTCAAAACTCCTTAACGGCAGTCTGTCTGTGCTTATAAAGAATATAAAATATTATTGGTTTATCGCACCAAAGTAAAAGACTCTGGGGTGGGTGGGTGGGAAGAATACAGGTCTAAGAAGAATGACAGAGGACCTAGTGGGGTTTGTATTGTTAGATGGGAAACTGGGGAATGTTATACATGTACAAACTATTGTATTTACTGTTGAATGTGAAACATTAATTCCCCAATAAATTTTTTTAAAAAGTATATAAAATATTAAAGCCTTATTTTAACTTTTTTTTTTAACCATTAAAATTTAATGTTAAGTTATCTTTATTTATTTATTGGATAGAGACAGCCAGTATTCATAAAGGAAGGGGGTGACAGAGCGAGAGAGACAGAGACACCTGCAACACTGCTTCACGACTTGCAAAGCTTTCTACTTGCAGGCCTGGGGCCTCAAACCCTGGTCCTGGCGTATTGTAACATGTGCGCTCAACCAGGCGCAGCACCACCCCAGCCCCTAAACTTTAATATTTTATTTTTTATTGATTATCAAATTACATTTAACAAGATTCCTCATTTTCTAGGTATATTAAATGAACTCGATGTTGATGTAAATGACGGATCTCTAATGGAACTGCAGGGACATATTGGAAGATTCCAGGTAACTAATTCTAATTTCTTTAAGAAAGTATATTAATGAGAGAGGGAAAGCATTACTCTGGCATATGGTGTCTGAGGCCATATGCAGGACCTCCTATACTGTGATTCTAATTTATGTAGACCTTTTATAAAATATAGGTCCACTAACCCACTCTCTTCCTTCTGCTTCCTACATTCATGCAAACTGTTGTTAACTTTTAATCGATTCTTTGGCAATACGCTTTAGAAGATAAAAATGGCTAATAATCACTCTTGTCATGGAAATAGCAGATGTCAAATAACTTGTCCCAGTCACACAGCAAAATGCTGTGTCCTCGCCATTGAAATCCACATCTCGGATTCCGAGTCCAAATGCTAATCCCTATAGCGCTGCCACTTTTTCCCTCTGTGGACTAGAGGAACATTTGCATTTCTCAGGTAAAAGGGATTATGTTTTCAAGCAAATGACATTACATATTTTCTGTCAGGGCTACTTGAGTGCCCCCAAATTCCTTAGGGAGTTCTCTGAAGCAGCTACAGATGCGACAACCTTTTGAGACATCAAAAGAAAAATTCTATAAAATGTTCACTTGAGAAGAGAAGGGGAGGGGAGGGAAAGGGAGGGGAGGGGAGGGAAGGGAAGCAGAGCATGACTCTAAAATATGTGTTGCTGGGGACTGAATTCAGTCTTGCAGGCTTGGTGGTCTAACTACTGTGCTATCTCTAAGGCCACTAACTTTAAGCCTGTGGAGACAGAAACCTTGAGTTATTTGCCATCTTATTTGCTTCTCCTTGTCTAGCAACTTATATTTAATGGTGCCTGCTAAGGAATTAATTGGTGGATATTTTTTAAAGATGATACAGAATATTTTGGGGATATACTTGGATTATATTGAATTAACTGCTGGTTATTCTCCTAATGAGTTCATTGCCAATCACACACACTAAGTGTGGAATTTTAGTAGTTCAGTTGAAAGTTAAAAAAAAAAAATCCAGTACTGTAGAGAGTGCTTTCACTCCCTGCTGAGCTTTTGTGTTTATGTTCCTCAGGAGACATCACTAGTTTTGAACATGCTCAGCTACATATGAACCAAATGTCCTTTTGTTTCTTAGCGTCAGTGCCTGGGACTACTAAGTCGCTTTGGTGGCTCCGACAGATTGCGGCAGTTTAAATTTCAAGATGATAATGTGGAAGGAGACAGAATGAACAAGAAAGATGAGATTGAACTGGCTATGCAGCAGGTAAGAAAGACAAGAAAGCTTGTGTAACTAGACTGCTTTCCAAATTTTTAAAATCATTTTATGGGGGAGTTAATGGTTTACAGTACAGTTGTTGACACGTGTGCACAACCTCTCATCTCCCTGTTTGTTTTTTAAGATCTTTTCTTTTCTCTTCTTTTCTTTTTTTCACAAAAGAAGGAAGAGACTAGAGCACTGCTCCTGTTCGTGTGGTGCTATAAATTGAACCCAGTGTCTCCGACATGTGCAGTATCATTGAGTCGCATCTCAGTCCAACTTCTATAAGCACCACGCTACCATCCATGGAGTTCTCCTTGCCACTCCATGCTGTGTTGGGTCATTACCATAACCTCACAGGAGAAGCAGGTGTTCTGCCACTGAGCCACTTCCTGCCCCCTCAGCTGACATTTTTATGTTTTTGTAAATGGGAAAAAGAACAAAGGGATGAGGCTGGGGGGACCACATAATGGCTATGCAAAAGCCTTTCAAGCCTGAGGCTGTGAGGTCCCGAATTCAATCCCCAGCACCACCACAAGCCAGAACTGAGCAGTGTTTTAGTCTCTTTCTCTCGTTATCTTTCCCTCTGTATTCTTTCTCATTACAATAAAATAAATATTTTTATAAATATTAACTTTATTTCTTGGGTAGAGACAGCCAGAAATAGAGAGGGAAGTAGGAGAGAGAGGAAGAGAGGGACACCTGCAGCCCTGCTTCACCACTTATGAAGCTTTGCCCCTGCAACTGGGCACCGGAGGCTTGAACCTGGGTCCTTGCACATTATAATGTGTGCGCTTAACCAGGTGCACCACCACCCGGCCACTTAAAGATATTTTAAAAAAAAATAACAAAGGGATGCAATTTTACAAATTAATGTATGGGTTTGGTCTCTTTCAAATCTGAATTTCATGAGACTAGGGCATTCGGGAGGCTAATTTCTTTGTTACTTGTCTTCTTTCCTCGTAGATTTGTGCCAATGTCATGGAATATTGCCAGTCCCTCATGTTGCAGAGTTCCCCTACCTTTCAGCATCCTGTGTGCCTCTTCACTCCTAGTTTGTCTGAAACCATCAATAGAGATGGACCCCGGCAAGGTGAGTTGCTTCTTTTTCTGCCGACATCGGGTGTGTTCAGGGTGGTATGGCCATAGATACTGATACTTATTCTGTGTTTGAGCAATTCTTTTACTGTGGTTATAAATAGATTTTGTTGACTGTATGAAGGCAATTTTTAAAAAATATTTATTCCACTTTGTTGCTCTTGTTGTTTTATTGTAGTTATTATTGTTCTTGTTTTTGATGTCATTGTTGTTGGATAGGACAGAGAGAAATAGAGAGAGGAAGGGAAGACAAAGGGGGGAGAGAAAGATAGACACATGCAGACCTGCTTCACCACTTGTGAAGTGACTCCCTTGCAGGTGGGGACCGGGAACTCAAACCTGTATCCTCACGCCAGTCCTTGTGCTTTGCACCACCTGTACTTAACACACTGCGCTACTGCCTGACTCCCATAAATGCAGTTGTTTAAATGAATAATAAATGGGAAAAAGAAACAACTTTATGGAATGGTGATGATATATTATTATTTTTTAAAATATTTATTTATTTCCTTTTTGTTGCCCTTGTTTTATTGTTGTAGTTATTGTTGTTATTGATGTCATTGTTGGATAGGACAGAGAGAAATGGGGAAAGGAGGGAAAGACAGAGGGAGGAGAGAAAGATAGACACCTGTAGACCTGCTTCACCCCCTGTGAAGTGACTCCCCTGCAGGTAGGGAGCCAGGGGCTTGAACCAGGTTATTTATGCTTGTCCTTGTGCTTTGTCCTTTGTCCTGTGCTTAACCCGCTGTGCTACTGCCCAACTCCTGAAAAAATGGTTTCTAACATAGAGAGTTCTGAAAGCTCGACCAGTGCCATTTAGCAAAATCCCTTTATTTATCAAGGTCTCCAGCCTGACTGTATGTCCTGATTGCAATAATTCCTACCTACTCCTTTGAACTGTCTGTAGCATTTAACAGTAGTCTTGAGTAGGTTTTAATAGTAGTTTACATACCTTTAAATTCCTGGGCATCTCTTATTTTAAAACTGGACATTTGTGGGTCGGGCATTAGCCCGAGGGTTAAATGTACATGGTGCGAAGTGCAAAGACCAGTGTAAGGATCCTGGTTCAAGCCCCTGGCTCCCCACCTGCAGGGGAGTTGCTTCACAGGCAGTGAAGCAGGTCTGCAGGTGTCTCTCTTTTCTCTCCCCTTCTCTGTCTTCCCCTCCTCTCTCCATTTCTCTCTGTCCTATCCAACAATGACAACATCAATAACTACAACAACAAAACAACAAGGACAAAAAAGGGGGAGAAAACTGGACATTTGAAATTCATATAAAATATATGTGAGTGCAACAGTGTTTTGTTTTGTTTTTACTGTCAACTCTTTAGATACCCAAGTTCCAGTGGTTCCTTATTGGCGCTTGCCTGGTTTGGGCATTATTGTCTACCTGCTGAAACAGAGTGCTAATGATTTCTTCAGCTACTATGACAGTCATCGACGGAGTGTCAACAAGCTGCAGAATGTGGAACAGCTTCCCCCAGATGAGATAAAAGAGGTATGAATCTTATAAAGATCTCTTGTTAGAAGCCATTGCCTATATGAATTAGTAACAAGGACCCAGGGTACCATGTCGAACTCATGAGTAAAGACAGTGTGTGCAGTGAGCTGAAAGGGATTAGAGAGATTCATCTCTGGCTTGAAGAGTCGCTCATCTTAGACCACACCTCAAAAGATAGAAATGCTTAGTTAAAGTGAAGTTGTCCCATAAAGCCACCTGTTACTAGTAGAAAGGCAGCAGACCTTTGGATAAAGAGTCTGGATAAGCCTAAACTCTGTGCCAAGAAACTTGTGTTTCTATTGCACAGGCTTTTCTAACGTGAGAAAAATGATTTTGCAGTAACTCCTACCTACTCCTTTGAACTGTCATTGGTATTAAAAGTGGTCTTGGGTAGGTTTTAGTAATGGTTTACCTGCCTTTAGATTCCTGGGCATCTCTTGTTTTAAAACAGAAGTGGTTCTTTAGATGCAGCCCAGTAGGTGGTACAAGGAGTAGAGCATTGGACTTAAAAGGATGAGGTCCCAAAATCCATCTCTGGGATTGAATGTACCCAGCGTGAAGCTCCAGTTCTCTCTCTCTCTCTTTCTAACTCTTCCTGCCTCCCCCCTTCTTTCATGTTAATGAATAAATATATTTTTTTATATGAAATAAATAATTCCTTAGGTAAGATAGATGCTCCTGTGCCCTCAGCATCTTTTTTGTTTGTTTGTATTTTGGGAGAGAGACAGATAGACATGAAAGTCAGCATCTTCATTATTGCTTTAGTGACTTTTTTAAAACTATTTTTAAAATATTTATTTATTTTCCCTTTTGTTGCCCTTGTTGTTTTTTATTGTTGTTATTTAAATTTTTTTTTAATATTTATTTTCCCTTTTGTTGCCCTTGTTGTAGTTATTATTATTGTTACTGATGTCGTAGTTGTTGGATAGGACAGAGAGAAATGGAGAGAGGAGGGGAAGACAGAGATGGGGAGAGAAAGACAGACACCTGCAGACCTGCTTCACCACTTGTGAATGACTCCCCTGCAGGTGGGGAGCTGGGGGCTCCAACGGGGATCCTTATGCTGGTCCTTGCACTTTGCGCCATGTGCACTTAACCCGCTGTGCTATTGCCTGACTCCCTGTTGTGTGCCGCGGAGAAGAGAGAGCGAAGGCCCTGAGCGAAGAGGGAGCACAAATCTTTATTTGCGCTGGCACCTCAGACTTGGGTGCTAGAGAAACAGGTTGGGCCACGTGGAGGTAGCGAAAATGGCCGCCTCACACAGTAACCTTTCCTGCGTCTGAACACCGAAGTGAAGCGCTGGCAAGAGAGCGAGGTGCGGAAGAAGGGCTTTTATAGGAGTAGCTTTCGCGAGAATGGGAAGGGGGAGGAGTAACCATAGCACTCTAGGATAGGATGATAACTCTTGTGAGAATGGGAGGGGGGAGGAGTAACCAAAGCACTCCAAATATCTCAGGGGAAATAGACAATGCCCTGAGGGCACAACATGGCGGAACAGGCACTCCAAGAATGTCCCAACTCTCGTGGGAACTAGCAGTAGCCTGAGGGGACAACATGGTAGATGTGACATGGCATCTGCACAATTTCCCAGTAACTCCCTAGTAACTTTTTTCATGACTGCCTGGACATTTGAGTTCTTCCTGATTATTTATCATTGGCAAGTTGCTCTGTTATTAGACTTGCTCCCTAAGTAGCCAGCCTTTTTTCTATTTGGCACAGCTCAAGCAAGACATTTATTTCTTGGCCAGTGTAGAAGTTTCTGGGTTCCTGTATCATTTTAGGTATTGAGACACTTTACCAGTCATGGTTCACACTAGATTTTGTGTACAAAAATATGCATATTCCGTCCCTCCCTTTCTCCTTCCACCCCCACTCCCACATTCATCTCCATGGCTTCAAGGCTCCAGGTGAATGTTTATAGAGAGGCAAGCAGAGCAGGGAAGAATTCATAGCACTGAAATTTCCTCCAGTGACATAGAAGCTGGGCTTACACCTGAGACCCACACAAGGAGAGGCCAGGCCTGGAGCTGGGTGCTGGCTCCTCCTTGAATGCACACTTGTGTTACAATGTACAGGGACCCCCGTTCAAACCTCTGGTTCCCACCTGCAGGGGGGGATGCTTCACAAGTGGTGAAGCAGTACTGCAAGTGTCTCTGTCTCTCTCCCTCTTTCCTTCTCCCTTCTCAATTTCTCTGTGTCTAAAATAAAATTACATATACTATCCGACTGTTTTTGCCAACCCCTTCATGCATTCTTATGAGTACTTGAAACATGCTTCCTCTTCTGATAATTATTGTTTACTATTAGTTAGGCCCTGAGCTTCATTCTGCCTGATTACATGAACTGATACAGCACCAGTCCCTGTTCAGGTGCCAGATGCTGGGCCAGCTTTGCGGGCGGGAGAGAGACGACCAGGGACTCATGGCTGAGCTGGAACGCAGTTCAATCTTTACTGATGAGTGGGGATGCAGTGCAATCAATCAAATCTTTATTCATTAGAAAATCCTGTCCTTTATATCTCCTGAGGTGGAAGTGTCAGGGCAGAAGAGGATGCATGTAGGGGGTGGGGAGAAGGAAAAAAGCACGCGAACCAGTGGGGATTAAACGCTGGAAAACAGGATGAGACTAGGAGAGGGGCGGAGTGGAGAAAGAGCGAGAACCAGCGGGGATTAAACCAGTGTGGGTCTCAAACAAAACAGTGGTTATGTAAATAGACCACAGCATTAAACAATGCAAGTGAACCCAACGTGATGATCAAAACAGAAAGGGTCTTAGAAGCAGAATTAGAAGCAAACCAACAATACTGTTGGTAATCTTGTTACTCTAGGCAGAAAGTAAGGCACTGAAAGTTTGAATAGTTCACTTAGAGCCACACACCTAAAAATCTATGGACCGAGGCAGGAGTTCCTGACTGGGTTCAGCGACCCCTGAAGTTGTGAGGTTTCTGTCTGGCATTTCCTTCCTCTAACATGTGGCTTGCTGGGCATGCCAGAACTGTAGCCTCACAAAATATATTGTGCTCCCAGGCCCACTTCTGAATGCCTTCTGCCAAACTCAGTGCCAGAATGTTAGATAAAATGGTTGTGTATAGGTATTTCCACATTGAGAGAGGGCAGTGGAGGTTCTGGTTGAGGACCATGTTTTCGTTAAGTTCTAGAAACTACATTTTCTTCAAAACATACATGACAGCTGCTACAGAAATAGTCCACAATATTACTGTATCAACGCTTAAACAAAAAGACCACTGTTTTCTTATATTTAGAAATTGTTTTGGGAGCACCAAAGTTAGATCCTTCTTCCCTTCATTTCTCCCTTCCTTCCTCCTGACTTCTGATGAAAGGTTGTGGGGGGGGGGGGGAGCGAGAACCAGAGCATCACATTGGCACACAGTGGTGCCAGGGATAAAATTCAAGACCTCATGCTTGAGGATCCAGCACTTTATCCACTGTGTACCTCCCTTGCCTCTTGTATTTTAATCTGACAGGTAATTGAGGATCGGTGGGCTCATTAGCAGACTGTAAATGGGTAGGACTTTTTTTTTTTTTTTCCAAAATGAGTAGATGAACATTCACTTGTGAATTCAACTGCATCTTTGTCTCTAGAAGTTACTAGCTTTTGAACCAAATCATAAACTCTGTAAAAAGGCTGACATTTATTTCAGTGTTTTCCATAGCAGTTACAAAGGAGGCTTCTTAGAATACATTTTCATGGGGGACAGGTGGTGGCACACCTGATTAAGCACACAGTGCCATGTGCAAGTACTCAGGTTCGAGCCTCCACTCCCCATCTGTAAAGGGGATGCTTCACAAATGGTAAAGCAGGTCTGCAGGTGTCTGTCTTTATCTTTATCCCTCTCTATCTCCCACCTTCCTCAATTTCTCTATCAAATAAAATAAGGGGGGGCCAGACCTTAAAAGAATACATTTTTATTAAAGTGTTGTGCCACTTATATTATTCTTAATGCCACCTTTGTTTTGTTTTTTAGTTGTGTCAGTCTGTGATGCCTGCTGGTGTTGATAAGATCTCCACTGCCCAGAAATACGTTCTGGCAAGACGACGATTGGTGAAGTTAATCAACAATCGAGCTAAACTGCTTTCCCTTTGTTCTTGTATCCTTAATGAAATCATGGGGGGACTAGTTAGTCTTCAGATGCAGCATCTGTTTCCTCATCCTCACACTACCTAGGCATCAAAACCATAAGAAAAGGGACATGATTACTGTTAATGCTTGATGCATTTCCAAATTGAACTTTCTTTTCCTTATCTTTCTGGGTATTATATATAGATACATTCTTGCTGGCTAGGTGTTAAGGACACTTAAGTGTTGACACAGAGCCCCAGTGTGCCCACCTCCATCCTCAGCACAAGATGCTTCAGGTCCTGGGCACGAAGTGTGTGCAGTCTCTCTCTCTCTTTTTAATATTTATTTATTTATTCCCTTTTGTTGCCCTTGTTTTTTTATTGTTGTTGTAGTTATTATTGTTGTTGTTATTGATGTTGTCATTGTTGAATAGGACAGAGAGAAATGGAGAGAGAGGGGCCAGGTGGTGGCGCACCTGGTTGAGTGCACATGCTACAGTGCACAAGGACCTGGGTTCGAGCCCCTGGCCCCCACCTGCAGGGGGAAAGCTTTGTGAGTGGTGAAGCAGGTCTGCAGGTGTCTCTCTGTCTCTTTCTCTCTCTAGCTTCCCTCCTCCTCTCAACTTCTGGCTGTCTCTATCCAATAAATTAACAAATAAAGATAACAAAAAATTATAAAAAAAAAAAAAGAAATGGAGAGAGGAGGGGAAGACAGAGGGGGGAGAGAAAGACACCTGCAGATCTGCTTCACCGCTTGTGAAGCGACTCCTCTGCAGGTGGGGAGCCAGGGGCTCCAACCGGGATCCCTACGCCAGTCCTTGCACTTTTTGCCACCTGCGCTTCACCCGCTGCACTACCGCCTGACTCCCTCTCTCTCTTTAGTCATCTTTGTTGAATGGATAGTGAGAGGCCAAGATTGAGAGGGAAGGGGATGATAGAGACACCTGCAACACTGCTTCACCTCTCTCAAAGCTTCCCCCCTGCAGGTGGGGACCAGGGACTCGAATCCCAGTTTTTGAGCATTGAAACATGACAGTGCCCCCGCTCCCAGCTGAGATTTGGTTATAAAATCTGGTATGAGATTGTTTTCCTTTCATTGCACTCTGAAGTCATCATAGAGACCTGCCTGTTTATTCTATGGCGCCATCTGGAGTACTACCTGTTACACTGCACGCCCACGGATTCTCAGGATTCCTTGTTTGCTTCCAGGACCTTATTTAAAAACAGAAGGCTACAAGGTAAACTTCTGAAAATTGCAGCCATAAATACCTACAGATATCCCAGGCTCAATACACAGCCCCAACATAAGCCAGAGCTGAGCAGTGCTCTGGTCTTACTCTCTTTGTATATCTGTTTCTCTCTTGTTAAAATAAGATATCTTTAAAAAAAAACCTGCAGTTTTGAGTACCCTGAAAAACTGTTACATTTAAGTGTTATATTTAGTTACATTCAAATTTATTTTTTATGCTTACTAGGTTACTGAAAGTGAGTTGGATAATTGACAGCTACTTTGTTAACTTTTGTATTTACCTTTACTCCGGAAATAATTGGAGCATAAAAGCATTTTAGAGACTGCTTCTGAGCATTTTTCCTGCTACTAAGGGCTCACTAGCACCAGAGGTTCCTGGTCGTAGATATTCTTTTTTACTTACTTATTTATTCCCTTTTGCTGCCCTTGTTGTTTTATTGTGGTAGTTACTGATGTCATTATTGGATAGGACAGAGAGAAATGGAGAGAGGAAGGGAGGACGGGGAGAGAAAGAGAGACACCTGCAGACCTGTTTCACCGCCTGTGAAGCGACTCGCCGACATTGGGGAGCCAGGGGCTCAAACCGGGATCCTTAAGCCAGTCTTTGCACATCATGCCAAGTGGGCTTAAAGATATTCTCTTTAAAAATTATTTGTTTGTTTATTACTGCATAGAGACAGAGAAATCGAGAGGAGAGCGGAAGATAGGGAAAGAGAGAGAGACACCTGTAGTCCTGCTTTACTATTTGTGAAGCTGCCCCCCCGCCCCCCCCGCAGGTGAGAGCCTGGGCTTTGAACCTGGGTCCTTGCACACTATAGTATGTGCGCTTAAGCAGGTGCACCACCACTTGGTCCTGTAGATAATTATCTAGAACAGAGACTATTCTACTTGTTGCTGGAGTAAGCCTTTGACCAATGAGCATGCATTGAACCACTTAGGTAGGACAACAAACAAATAAACAACAATAACAACAAAGGAAAACTCTGAGACCCTCACCTAGACCAGAAAATGTCTCGAGGCCAGTGAAATAGTTCTCCTGGGTGGCACACTGCTTTGTTTTGCCACGGATGCTGCCCAGATTGAGTCTAGCCTCTACCACACAGAAGGAAGGTTCTTTCCACTTTCTGCTTCTCTGTTTCTATTTTTTAAAATTAATTAAAAAAGAAAAAGAAGAAGGAAGGGGAAAAAAGAAGAGGAAAGACTTTTTCTCACTGGCTTCCATTTGTTGAGGGCCCAGGTGGTGGTGCACCTGGTTAAGCACACACATTAACAGTGTGCATGGTCCCGGGTTCAAGCTCCTGGTCCCCACCTGCAGGGGGAAAACTTCACGAGTGGTAAAGCAGGGCTGTAGGTGTCTCTGTCTCTCCCCCTCTCTCCCTCCCTCCTCAATTTCTCTGTATCAAATAAATAAATAAATAAAATTTTTTTTTTTAAAAAAAGCAAGTCTCAATAGCTTCCATTTGCTGAAAATTGAAACAGAGCTCCAGATTTGGGGACACCCCCCCCCCAATGCTACTGTTCATTGTTTCTAGCTTCTTTCACTGGTGCACACTTGAAAAGCTGGTTTAACTGTACCTTTTCTCACTAGATTCATTCACTTCAGAGCCTAATCTGGATTTCAGAAGTGGGCTGGCCGCAGTAAGCCAACACGACATAGATCAGGTATGGTCTTTTTCTTACACTGTGCTATGCAAGTATAAGCGTGGGTGTGTTTTAGAAGTGACAAATAAAAACAGAGTATTGTGAGATTAATTTTTTTACTTTTGTCTTTATTACTGCTAATTAATAGCCAATTGCATTGTCTAGGGAAAGGCTGGTAGGGAGATTATAATCCTTAAGGTCACCTGTAGAGACCTCTTCATTGCTGTGAGATTTTGAACAATTTAGTTACTTTTTGAAATTTAATTAAAAATAGTTTTAACCTTATTTTATAGGACAGAGAAATCAAGAAGGAAAGGGGGTGGAGTGAGGGAGGGGAGAGATACCTGCAGCACTGCTTCACTGATTGTGAAGTTTTCCCCCTGCAGCTGGGGACTGAGGTTTTGTTTGTGAAGCTATAAGGCTAATAATGTTTTAGAGCATAGTAAGAATTCACTACTTGGTAGGCATTGTATCTGAGAATTTTTTTAAAAAAATATGAATTGAGTAGAATTTCTTGGCCCTAAAATACCACTCAACATTGAATTTTTCAGAAATTGAGGGTGTGAGATTATGAGTAGCCACTAAAAATTTCTACTATATGTGGTCTGGGAGGTGGGGCAGTGGTTAAAGCATTGGACTCCCAAGCATGAAGTCCTGAGTTCAGTCCCCAGCAGCACATGTACCAGAGTGATAGCTGGTTCTTTCTATCTGTCTTTCCTCCTATCCTTCTCGTTAATAAATAAAAAAAAATATTTTTTAAAATTCTACGATAACAATAACTACAACAATAGAACAACAAGGGCAACAAAATGGAATAAATAAATATTTTAAGAATGTTTAAAAATTCTATTATGGGGAGCTGGCTGGTAGCGTAGCAGGTTAAGCGCACGTGGCCAAAGCACAAGGACCAGCGTAAGGACCCCAGTTCAAGCCCCCGGCTCTCCACCTGCAAGAGTGTCGCTTCACAGGCGGTGAAGCAGGTCTGCAGGTGTCTTTCTCTCCTCCTCTCTGTCTTCCCCTCCTCTCTCCATTTCTCTCTGTCCTAGCCAACAACAAGGGCAACAAAAGGGAAAAAATGGCCTCCAGGAGCAGTGGACTCGAAGTGCAGGCACTGAGCCCCAGCAATACCCTGGAGGCAAAAAAAATTTTTTTTGATTATACTAGACTATAAGATAACACAGTAAAACTTAGTAAGCTTCTGATCAGCAGTGCTGGAATGAAGAGCATTCTAAGAACAAAGTGGAAAACTCTAATGATACTTGTTTCTAACAAACCCATTTTTTTAAAAAAAATCTTAATGAGTAAGAGATATAAAGACCAGAGCACTGCTCGGTTCTGGTTTATAGTGGGGCTGGGGATTGAACCTAGGACCTCAAAGCCTCAGGCATGAAAGTCTTCTGCATAACCATTATGTTGTCACCCCAGACCCCTGCCTAACAATTCCTTTATCAAGCTGTATGATACCAGGAAAAACGAATTTCAGTTCAATCCGTTGCTCGGCATCTGAGTGTCCTTAGCCATGGTTTAATAAAGGCCTTGCTCTTCTCTCACCCCTCGTGACCATTGTCATGCTTTTGAGCTGAAAGTCGGACCTTAACCAGGGAATCGAGGCACAGTTGCAGTATACCTAAAACCACAAAAGCAAAGGACTGATGCTGGAGAACAACCTAGGTTGGGGGCGAGAGGGCTATATAGACAACTGGCATGATTAGATGAGAAGATTTATCCACGTTGCAGTAGCTGGACTATAAACCATTCCCCTCCCCCCAATAAAATGATTTTTAAAAGGCATACATAGAGTAGCTATCAAAGAGAGCATGTGTCCACCCTCACCCTGACAACAGTGGCTCCCTTAGTAACTACACAGCAATAAGTTATTGTTGTTTTTATTAGTATTACTTTGCCAGGTTTGTCCAGGAAAGCTAGTGTTAAGTGAAACCATGTGCAAAATTAGCCAAATAATAGATTATGCAAAGATTTTTAATAAATGTATGTTGAATAAGGACATCTTGTTTCATTAGATTTGTCTGTTATAAAGTTAGGGGAAGGAATGCAAAATCAAAGCAGGTGGATTCACTTACTATCAAACAGACCAGTCTAGCCCGGGAGCTGGCGCAGTGAATCAGTTGTTAGACTCTCAAGCACGAGGTCCTGAGTTTGATCCCTGACATCATATGAGCCAGAGTGGTGGTCTGGTTCTCTCACTCTGCCTGCTCCTCTCATTAGTTATAAAAAGGATTAATCTGGGAGTTGGGCGGTAGCACAGCAGGTTAAGCGCACGGCGCAAAGCATAAGGATCAGAGTAAGGATTCCGGTTCGAGCCCCTGGCTCCCCACCTACAGGGTAGTCCCTTCACAAGCGGTGAAGCAGGTCTGCAGGTGTCTATCTTTCTCTCCCCCCTCTGTCTTCCCCTCCTCTCTCCATTTCTCTCTGTCCTATCCAACAACGACAACATCAATAACAACAATAACTACAACAATAAACAACAAGGGCAACAAAAGGGAATAAATAAATAAAATATTTTTTAAAAGGATTAATCTGTAATAGTACATGCACGGAAAATACATTGAAACTCTAAAATCCATCCCAGCTTCTTTTCATATATATATATATATATATTTTACAATAGGGCTAAATTTTTTTTTGAATTTTTTTCTTTATTGAGGGATTAATGTTTTACATTCTACAGTGAATACAATAGTTTGGACATGCATAACATTTCTCAGTTTTCCACATAACAATACTATGCCCACCAGGTCCTCTGTCATCCTTTTCCAGGACCTATATTCTCCCACCCCAGAGTCTTTTACTTTGGTGAAATACACCAACTCCAGTTATATTTTCCTTTTTTTAAAGATCATTTTGGCCATATGTGCAGCCTAGATTCAAGTCCCACCACCATAAGAGAGGCCCCTTGTCATTAGGGGGAGCTGTGGTGTGTCTCCTCCATCCTCCTGCTCTATGTGAATAAAAAACAGCTTGAGTGCTGAAACTGTGAGTGCGCAAGGCTTCAGTTTCTCGCAAGGAAGGAAGGAAGGAAGGAAGGGAGGGAGGGAGGGGAAGGGAGGGAAGGGAAGGAAGGGAAGGAAGGATTGATTTTGACAAGAGTGAGAAAGACCAGAGCACTGCTGAGCTTTGACTTCTGGTGGTGCTGGGAATTAAACTTGGAACTTCTGGGGCCTCTGGCTGGCCAATCCTGCTCTGACACGTTAAGTTATTTCCCCAGCACCCCACTTTTTTAAAAAAATTACTATTTATAAAATGGAAACACTGACAAGACCATAGGATAAGAAGTGTACAATTTCACACAATTCCCACCACCAGAACTCAGTATCCCCTCCCCTCCCCTGAGAGCTTTCCTATTCTTTATCCCTCTGGGAGTATGGACCCAGGGTCATTATGGGGTACAGAAGGTGGAAGGTCTGGCTCCTGTAATTGCTTCCTCACTTAACATGGGTGTTGGCAGGTCAACCGTACTCCCAGCCTGTCTTTCTCTTTCCCTAGTGGGGCTGAGCTCTGGGGAAGCGGGGCTCCAGGACACTTACATTTTTAAAAAGTAAATGCATGCAAGTAGTTTATATTGCAAAAATGAAGTAAAATGTAATAACCTCACTCCAACCTTTGCTTCCCCCCCCAAAAAAAAAACACCAAAAAACAAAAAACTACCCACTCTTAAGTTCTTGTATGGCTCTCCAGGAAATTGTTTATATTTATTTATTCCCTTTTGTTGCCCTTGTTGTTTTATTGTTGTAGTTATTATTGTTGTTGTTATTGATGTTGTTGTTGTTGGATAGGACAGAGAGAAATGGAGAGAGGAGGGGAAGACAGAGGGGGAGAGAAAGATAGACACCTGCAGACCTGCTTCACCCCATGAAGCAACTCCCCTGCAGGTGAGGAGCCAGGGGCTTGAACTGGGATTCTTATGCCGGTCCTTGCGCTTTGCACCACCTGTGCTTAAACTGCTGCGCTACCACCCGACTCCCTATTATTTATTTATTTTTTAAATTATTTATAAAAAGGAAACACTGAAAAAAACCATAGGATAAGAGGGGTACAAATCCACACAATTCCCACCATCCCATCCGTATCCCATCCCCTCCCCTGATAGCTTTCCTATTCTTTATCCCTCTGGGAGTATGGACCCAGGGTCATTATAGGGTGCAGAAGATGGAAGGTCTGGCTTCTGTAATTGCTTCTCCGCTGAACATAGGTGTTGACAGGTCAATCCATACTCCCATGGGAATTATTTTTGTGCATGTCAAGATAGCAGTTGGTAGTGAAAGTGTTGTTTATTCATTTGCCTATTAAAGATTTATTTACTTATTTTAGGAGGTAGAGGGTTTCACATGTATGTGAGTGAGAGAGGAGCTAGGGATCGAACTGAGAGCCTCAGACTACAAGTCCAGGGCTCTGCCAGCAGAGCAGTTTCTCAGCCGCAGAGGTGTTACTTTGAGTTGTTCTGGTACTGCATTCACAGGACCAGTGAAATAGCTCACGTGAATGTGAATATCATGTGCTGCTCTGGCATGTGTAAGACCCAACTTTCAGCCCAGCCCCCACAGCACTAAAGGAAACGTCAGTGTCTCTAGGTAAAAAATGAATAAATAGATAAAATAAAACAGCATAGACAGTCGTTGCTATTTAAAACAGATAAAAAGTTTTACAGGGCCAGGGAGACAACAGAATGGTTGTGCAAACGACTTTCTTCCTGAGGCTCTGAAGTCTCAGGTTCAATCCCCAGCACCACCAATAAGCCAGAGCTGAGCAGTGCTCTGGTCTAAAATAAACAAACAAATAGAATTTTATGCAAGAAAGGAAAGAGAAAACATTAGCATATTAATAAATTCCTGGGTGGAAAGTGTCACTGTTTCGTTAACGTGGGACCTGAGGAATGACTATTTTATAATAATTCAGAGATATTTTTCACATTTGAGATTGCAGTTTTAATAATGACGTTGTCTCTGTTACTTCTAGCTTCAGTCGGATGCCATCAACGCTTTTGGGGAATCTCTTCAAAAGAAACTCCTGGACATTGAAGGATTATACTCGAAAGTTCGATCTCGCTATAGCTTCATACAAGCTCTTGTCAGGCGTATCCGAGGCCTTCTGAGGATATCACGGAACTGAGCCTGGTGTTCAGCCTCTTTTAGGGAAGAGATAAACTAGAGGGGAACTCTCTCCTTTTTTATAAATTAGCTCATTTCTAAATTATGACCAAAAAATATTTTGCTATTTCTTTCTTTATATGTGCACCTTTTCTGTAAACTTCTTAGCCTGGTTCTAGCCTCATTAGTAAAAAATAAATACTTTTTAAAAAAAATAAACAAGATAAATGTATGATAACTCTTTTGAAATTTTATATAGAAAGTGATCAGCATTCACAAGCTCTAACAAATCTTTTACAATTATGTTTTTCCCCAGAGATAGTATTCTGAAAACTGTATTTAGGGCATTTTCTGGAAACGAAAATTTCTTCCTTTGTGTCTGAATTAAACTTTTATGGTATTCATGGCCACCCCATTGAGTAGTACAGGTATCACCTATAGCCATGCTCTTCAATAGAATGTTGTACTTAGTGCTGTGATAAATAGAAATGTCCTGGGTGCAGAGATAGTATAATGGTTATGCAAACACTCTCATGCCTGAGGCTCTCAGGTCCCAGGTTCGGTCCCCTGCACCATCTTAAACCAGAGCTGAACATTGATCTGGCAAACAAACAAGTAAAAATAATGCCCTAAAAATGTCAAGCTACCCCTCTCTTTCAAAATATTACCTACTTATTTATTTTGGATAGAGACAGAATTTGAGAGGGAAGGGGAAATAGATACCTGTAGCTCTGCCTCATCTCTCAGGAAGCCTCCCCCTGCAGGGGGCAGGGGCAAGAACATGAATCTGGTTCCTTGTGCATTGTGAAGTGTGGACTCCGGGTGGTAGCGCAGCGGGTTAAGCATCCTTGCTGGCGTAAGGATCCTAGTTCTAGCCCTTGGCTCCCCACCTGCAGAGGAGTCGCTTCACAAGCGGTGAAGCAGGTCTGCAGATGTCTTATCTTTCTCTCCCCCTCTCTGTCTTCCCCTCCTCTCTCCATTTCTCTCTGTCCTGTCCAACAACAATGACATCAACAATAAAATAAGGGCAACAAAAGGGAATAAATAAAAATTAATAAAAAAGAAAGGTGTCCTTAACCCATCTCTTGTCTAAAATTATATTTTCTTCTCTGTAAATGGCAATATCATTTACAGTTGTTCTTTAAGAATAATTGTGATAGTTCTCAAGTTATTCATTTGTCGGTATTTCTCATACAGTTAATATAAAAATTTCAGCAACCAGCAAAACCGTTCATTTGGGTGGTGTGCTGCTTTGCTATCTATACCGTGCGGGTTCTTGCCTGGCCCCCACCACATGAAGGAAGCTCCAGTGCTGTAATCTCTTTCACTCATTCTTTCTTTACCTGTCTAAAAATGCTCAAAAAATGTACACAATTACTTTGTTTCTTGCCTGGTTGTAAAGTGTAGCTTTCACAGAACAGAAATGTTAACTGAATTTGAAATTCATTAAGATTTTGGCATTTGCTCAGCTTCGTTGTCTGGCTTTCCCATCATTTCTTTCAAAATTACAGCACCCTGTGAATTAAAAGTTCAACAGTGCAGAAACCTCTGGACTGGAAAGGAAGGAAGGAAGGATTACAGCTCTGTGTACTGCTCGAAGGCTGCTCAGAGATGATGTTACTCTGTGTACTAAGTGCAGAGGGGAGAGGCTGACATGGCCTGGCTCAGCATCCCGGGCCTCGGCAGAGGTTAATTGGATGCAGTATGTATGCTTACAGCAAGGCAAAAAGGACAAAAGCAGACTTTAGGTATCTTATTTAAAAAAAAAAAGTTTTAAGCATTTAAAAGACAGGTTTATCTATAGCAATATTAATTAAATAAATTCAAATAAGTTTTAATGAGCTGGGTTTTGTTTGTTTTTGCCGGATTAGCCAGTTTGGTGAAGTTATTAAAAAGGAGATGTGGCAGTGACACAGCCAGTAAAGTGACCAAATTACCATGAGTGAGGATCTGGGTTCAAGCCCTGGGTCCTCCCCTCACTTGCAGGGGTGAAGCTTCATAAGCTGTGCTGTAGGTATCTCTATCCCCTCTCTTTCCCTCACTCAATCCTATTTCTCTATCATAATAAAAAAAAAAAGAATAAAGAGAGGGTGCCTGGTGGTGGCTTACCCAGTTAAGTACTTACCCAGTACTTACCCAGTTAGTACATAGTACTAAGTGCAAGGATACAGGTTCCAGCCCCCACCCCCACCCCCGCAGGGGAGATGTTTCACAAGCAGCAAAGCATGTCTGCAAGTGTTATTTATCTTTCACTCTCCCTCTTTATCTCCCCCTCCCCTCTCAATTTCTCTCGTCCTGTCCAATAAAGTGGAAAAAAAAAATTAAAAAATGGCCGCCAAGAACAGTGGATTCCTAGTGTAGGCACCAGAAACCCTGGAGGCAAAACAAAGTGTGTGTGAGTGTGTGTGTGTGTGTGTGTACACAACACACTTTACTATGCATAAGGTCCTGGGTCAAGTGCTGGGTGGGCCACCTATAAGGGACATGCTTCACCAACAATGTAGCACCGCCTCTTTCTCTCCAGTCCCCCTATCCCTAGCTCTCTATCTAGAGGAAAGAATAGAGAAATTTGACTCAAGTTCCCAGCGGCCCAGCGACACTCGCGGCTGATGGCCTAGCGGCCCTGCGTGGGCGGGCTATGGCGGCGATACCGCGGAGCTCCACCAGGGAGTGGTCTGGCCACGGCTTCCGGTGACGCAGGGCGGGCGTGACCCGGAAGTCGACGGCGAGGCCCGCCCCCGGGGCCGGCAGGCTGGGCCAGGCCGTCGCAGTACAGCGGCTTGTTCTCGGTCCCTGCCGACATCATGCTCCAGTTCCTGGTGAGTGGAGCTGGCGGGGGCCGGACGGGGCCCTTGGAGTGTATCCCACGGCCCTGAACCCCGTTTTCTGTTCGCCCTGCGGAAGAGGGACGGGAGCGCCGGGGTTTTGATTCTGCGTCGCTCCGTCCCTGGGTCTAAGAATTTTTCTCGTCGCCGTGCAGGTTCCTGAGACCCGGAGGTTGAGTGCTCCCGGGGGTGGTGGTGGCTCCCGCTCCCGCTCCCGGCGACACGCTCCTCCCGGCCCCGGGACCCCCATGCTGGCTGGGTGCTCCGAGCTCGGAGCAGGGCGGGGAGGACCCGGCGGAAAGCCCGAGCCGCGGGGCGGCCTGTCGCCCCCAGACGCCCCCGGGCCTGCAAGTGTGTGTGGCGCCTCCAAAAATGCTGATTCCTGGGCGGGGAGAAGCCGCACGAGCGGGAGCCGCGAATGGTGTCTCACGGCACCCCCCACCCCCTCCACAAGAAAGCTTCGAGCCTTTGAAAGACTGTTTGGCGAAGGATTTGCCAGTCCCATTCCCTAAAGGAAGGCCGAGTGTATACGTGTGTCTGTCTCTGTCTGTCTGTCTGTCTGCAGCTGCTGATTCTGCTAAGACATCGATTTCAGTATCTCACCTCCCTGGCCAGTGGGTATCTGGGTCTCCGGGGAGGGGAGGCCTTCCCAAGTGTGATGTTCTTTTTTGCCTTAAAAAAGGTTTGTTTGTTTGTTTGTTTCAAATTCCCCTTCTGCCCTTTGTGGGGGAGGGTGGAGTGAGTGGCGGTGACATGAGCTGCACGACCGCTGGGGGGAGGGGGGGGGGCTGCAACTTTTCTCCCTGTGCCCGAATGAGCTGTCAGCTGAGGAGTCCGTGGAAAGAATGACTGACATTGAGTGGAAAGAAACACGGGGTGGGTGGGGGTGTTTAAAAATAGCATCCAAAGTGCAGGGTCCTGGTAGACTTGAGTTTATTGATGAGAGAGAGACAGAGATAGAGCCCGCCCGCCAGCATTGACTCCAGTTAGGTAACTTTGTGTTTTCCTAGTGCACTTTGGCTTTGCAATGCTCCTCTCTCTCTCTCTCTCTCTCTCTCTCTCTCTTGCCTCCAGGGTTATCACTGGGACTCGGTGCCTGCACCACAAATCCACTGCTCCTGGAGGCTGTTTTTTTCCCCTTTTGTTGCCTTTGTTGTTTATCGTTGTTGTTATTATTGCTGAAGTTGTTGGATAGGACAGAGAAAAATGGGGGGGGGACAGAGAGAGGGAGAGAAAGACACTCACCTGCTGACCTGCTTCACCCCCTGTGAAGATCCCCCCTGCAGGTGGGGAACCAGGGGCTCGAACCGGGATCCTTACGCTGGTCCCTACACTTGGTGCCATATGTGCTTAACCCGTTGTGCTACCGCTAGCCCCCCTCTGCAGTGACTCTTCACTCTGTACTTGCAGGTGGGGCCGGTTCTGAGAATTGAGTCCTCAGCATTTAAGAGAGCCATGTGTTCTTTTTATTTACTACAGGATAGAGACAGAAGTTGAGGGGATGTGGGGGAGGAGGTAGAGGACAGAGACAGACACCTGCAGCCCTGCCTCACCCCCTGCAGGCGGGGACCAGGGACTCGAACCTGGGTCCTTGCTCACTCGTGTGTGTGCTTTGCGTGTGCTTAACCAGGTGTGCCACCGCCTGACCCCCGTGTATTAAATTCTTGACTGGTCTGTGAGATGATCAATGAAACACACAAAACAGAGCAATTCTGTTCTGTGGTCAGAGTTAGGAAGGGCAGCTTATGCTCTTAAAAAAAATCCTTTTGAGTTTGCTGTGTGACAAAGACTTTATAATGATGGAAACCACCCTCCACCAGCGTGAGTGAAGCAGTAAGGAAAGAGAAAGAAATGCTAAGGCTACTTTTCCAACAAGAGGAAAAATTGGGAGTAAAGTAATTGCTGTCTCTGAGGGTGGTGAGAGACAAGCCTTGGCGGGGGAATGGAGAATGAGATTGTTGCTTCCCTGACAGTAGTGCCTTGTCTGTGTTTTTAGAAGCTCCCGAAAGACTTAGAAATTGGGGCCTGGGGAATTGGCGGTAGCGCAGCGGGTTAAGTGCAGGTGGCGCAAAGCACAAGGACCGCGTAAAGGATCCCAGTTCGAGCTCCTGGCTTGCCACCTGTAGGGGGCCACTTCACAAGCAGTGAAGCAGGTCTGCAGGTGGCTTTCTCTCCCCATCTCTGTCTTCCCCTCCTTGCTCCATTTCTCTCTGTCCTATCCAACAACAATAACAACAACAATAACAAGGGCAACAAAGGGAAAATAAAAAAAAAAAAAAATATATATATATAAAGAAATTGGGGCCTGGAAGGGGTCAAGTGATGGCACACCTGCTTGAGCACACACATTACAGTGTGCAAGGACCCAGGTTCAAGCCCCTGGTCCCCGCCTGCAGGGGGGAAAGCTTCACGAGTGGTGAAGCAGGGCTGCAGGTGTCTCTGTCTTTCTCCCTATCTCCCCTCTCCTCCCCTCTCAATTTCTTTCAGTCTCAAATAAATAATAACATTAAAAGACATTGGGGCCTAGAAATCTGGTCAGCAGACATGGGTGATCTCTTGTGGTCTGTTCTCATGGCATTTAGTGCAAGTAGTGGGTAGCATGGACTCTACTTCTGTCAGATGATTCATTAACATTGAATTTGGGCAAGTCTTTGCTTTCTGCCACTTCATACATAAAACAATGAGACATAGAAAAAAAAAATTCTCCTCCAGGTTTTCATCTGCGACTTGTCATCATATCCCAGAATATAAAGAGGTCAGACTCCTGGCTTGAAACCCTAGCTCCATTAATTTTAAGGTACTTTCTAGGTTCTCTGTGCTTGTGACCACACCCTGTTTTTGCCGTGAGAATTAAAAGTTCACCTCAGAGGGGGAGATGATGGGTAGAGTTTTGGAAGGAATGGGACAGTCCCAAGTTTTGGAGCCCTCTGAGGTTTCCTGTGGCTGTCATTTTCTGGAGCACTATTTGAAAACCATGGCTGATATATTCCTCCCATCATTCCTTCCTCCCTTGGATTACAATAATTGCTCATCATCCCCAGGTCAGAAACTGGCTCTTGTGGTCCTGTTGCTTTTTTACTTCTCCCTTTACTGTACTAGCCATAAGAAACTTTTGAAAAAAGAAGGAAGACAGCTTTTGAAGCAAAGCCTGATAGGATAGACCCTGTGGGGACTTTGTGTTCTCTGCCTGTTGTGTTTGGTGTTGAGGTCTCTCAGCTCTGGAAGTGGCAGTGTTTGGTGATATCAGCACATTATCGTAGACACGGGGTTATTATTATTTTTAATTATTTATTTAAGAAAGGAGACATTAACAAGACCATAGGATAGGAGGGGTACAACTCCACACAGTTCCCACCACCCAATCTCCATATCCCATCCCCTCCCTTGATAGCTTTCCCATTCTTTATCCCTCTGGGAGTATGGACCCAAGGTCATTGTGGGTTGCAGAAGGTGGAAGGTCTGGCTTCTGTAATTGCTTCCCTGCTGAATATGGTCCTTGGCAGGTCAATCCATACTCCCAGTCTGCCTCTCTCTTTCCATAGTAGGGTGGGTCACTGGGGAAGCGGAGCTCCAGGGCACATTGGTAGGGTCCAGGGAAGTCTGGTTGGCATCATGCTGGCATCTGGAACCTGGTGGCTGAAAAGAGAGTTAACATACAAATTGTTAAAGCCAAACAAATCGTTGAACAATTATGGACCTAAAGGCTGGAATAGTGCAGATGAAGTGTTGGGGGTTATTCACTGCAGACTCTTGTGTACTTCTGCTTTCAGGTATATATTTTGCACTAGTTTATGGATACGTGTGAGCATATGCTCTATCTCAGGGAACCTGGTCTATATCTAGGTTTTGGGACTTTGTTAGGAAGTAGGGTTTGCTGTATAATACACAGCATCTTGTATATAGCGGTACCACCGGTTGCTTCTGTTCTCCCTTGTCTAGGCTTTTGAGAGTCAACATATCAAAGACTCAGCCTATGTATTAAAAAGACTCAGTCTGTGTTTTAAAAAGTTTGAGGCATACAATGAATTTTTCCCCTCTCATATTAATTAAATAGTGATCTATATGACTACACTTCAAAGTTAACCCAGTCATGGGGTTATTTTTAAGGCAGAATCTTGGTGCTGCGTGAAGGTGACTGTGTCTGGGTGTCGGCCGTTCCTGGGCGAAGGGAATCCGAGTTATCTTGGTGCAGCAGTTGAGAGAAATGGTCCTATCTCATCACCCCTGTGTGAGTTGGTTGGCTTTCTCTCTCTCTCTCCCCTCCTCCCTCCACCCATTTAAACATTTTTTAACTCTCCTCTGAATGTTTTTTGAAAGTTGAGTCTTGAAAGCTGCTCTTCTCCAAACTCATGCCTAACTTCTTTCTTTGTTTCTCAGTCCCCGCTTTCTTTTCTTTAGATTTATTCATTTATTTTACCAGAGCACTGCTCAACTCTGGCTTAGGTATTGCCGTAAGGCATCAAGTCCTCCGTTCTCACCTTTTGAAAATGTTTCCCTTTATATTCCTACTGCCAGGTTAATTGAGCAGGATTTTTTTTTTTTTTAACTCCACCCTTTTGACTCCACTAGCCTATCTGATGCAGAAATGTAGGTTCTAAGTTGGGAGAATTGTTTGAGTCTCTAATTCAACTAGTGTGCTTATGCTTTGGCCTCCACTACTGAGAGACATGTTCATCACAGCAGGCTCACAGAACTAACCCTCGGGTAATCCTTTCACTTTGTGTTCCTGTCCTTTTAGAAGTTAACGAACAATCCAATCCACCTAAAACCCTTTCCATTTTTGAAGAGCACTATATCCACCCCTGTTGCCAACGGTTCCGTCCAGTTCATGAGACTGTAAGAAAACACATACGAAAGAATTAAAAGTTTATTTGGCTAGAGAAACCAATATACTCTGGAAAATCCTTCTCCCCAAGGTGACAGAGAAACTGAGAAGTTTTCCAACCAGAAGGAAAGTGATGTGTGTGCACAGTTATTATTATATGTCTCCTGGTTTGTGTCTTCTGTTCAGAATAGTTTAAAGTTCCAGAAAAACTTAGAAGCGGCTGGCTAGAAATGTGGGTCCGAAGATGATATCCGACTGGTCTTCCTTCTAGGCCCAGACATCTTTGCCTGCTCCATCCATTCTTCATGATTTCAGGTTCTTCTGGTCACCCTTCTCGGATTAGTCTCACTTCTGAAGCCCTCCCAATATAGTCTCTCCAGTCATAGAGGAATGAGACTGCTGCTTCTACTTCTATAAATAATTCCCGTGTGCCCTTGGTTCTGTCCTCCTTTGCGGCTGCCAGTGTGACCACTCAGGACTAATTGTCTTGTTCCCATGCTCGGAAACTGTTAGTGCCTGCCCCCTACATCTTTCACATTCAGTTGTAACCGCTTTCACTTGATTTTCCGGCTCCATTTTCCTTTCCCTCTGCCTTTCAGAGTATCCTGTGTTCCATAGGCAGCTTCATACCAACTCGTCCACTTTCTTTCATGGAGTTCCCTTTATCCTCCACAGCTTCCCAGCCACTCCTGATGGCCCAGTTCCCATGACAGTTTAACACTGTTGTGACCCATCTTCCTACTGAGCTAGGTCCTACAAGTCTCTCATCAGTTTCCTGTTACCTACTCAGTCTTACACCTTGTTAAACTTAATTCTAGGCATACCTTACTTAGCAGGTGGCATCCTTTACAGAATCGTCTTTTCAAATTAGTTGTTGGTGAAGAGATGGCAGTTGTGTCGGTGCCTGTGTTTTACAGGTCCTGATGTCTGAGCCATTTCCCTGGCTGTCTTTCTTACAGCTTCAGTAATTTGTAGATTCACTTGTAAGTGAATCAATGAAGGCAGTCATCGCGAGTGAAGGCAAAAATGATATTTTTTGGCACTTCTCCAGCTTTACTTCACTCACTCACTCTAGGACTCCTAGAAGTAGTGAGTATAAGTATCCTACTTGTTTCTGCTTTCTGTGGCAATACTCAGATTTTTTTTTTCCTTCCAACAGAGCACTGCTTGGCTTTGGCTATGGTGGTTCTGGGGATTGAATCTGGGACCCCAGGCATTAAAGTCTGCCTCTCAGGTTTTTTTTTTTAAAGCATGTTAGTGTTTCTTTTATTATCTAACAGATTATTTTTTTTCTCTAATTTTAAAATTATCTTTATTTATTGGCTAGAGAGAGAGAGAAAGTGAGAAGGAAGTGGGAGGTAGATAGATAGATAGATAGATAGAGACCTGCAGCACTGCCACACCGCTCACAAAGCTTTCCCCTACAGGTGGGGTCTGGAGGCTTGAACCCAGGTCCTTGCACATTATGATATGTGCACCCAATCAGGTGCACAGTACCCAGCCCACAGGTTGAGTAAGTATCTAGTTTATAAGAGTTGTGTGATGGAGCGAGAGCTCATTTCCAGGCATGCAGCCCAGGTTTGAGCCCCAAGATCACGTGGGAGAGTGGAGGAAGCTCTTGTGCTGGTGTCTCTGTTTCTGCCTCGCTTTTCTTTCTCTGAATGAGAAAGTGACCCAGAGTGGTGAAATCATGTATTCCCAAGACCCCAATTCAACCTCCCCCCCAAAAAGAAAAGTTTTATTATGATTGTCAGTTGAATTTTCTTACACTTCTCCTCACCTGGTGAGTTTATGACTTACCCTCCAGTGTATTAATATGAACTACACTCAACTGCTAAAATAAAGCACCTCATCATTTGGTGACATGGCATCTTTAAGTATTTTAGTCTTGTCTTTATAGAATAGATGGTAAGTTCCAAGGGAGACACAACGTGCTTTACGGGCAGACTTCTCAAGCGCTTGGCTCTCAGTAACGTATAGTTGATGTTGTTTGATTAGGTATTCGTCTCTTGCTTGATTGCTACTCCAGGATAGTCGTAAGATTGGAATATTTGAGTCACCTTCTTTGGGAACATTAAACCAGTTTTACCTGTTGTACCTCTTCCTGAATGCTGTTGGCTTTTTCATAAATGTCCCTACTCAGCTTATTGGTCTTACTGGAAAATCCCCCCCCCCCCAGGAAAGTTATTAAATATTAGGCCAACTTAAATCTTAAAGACATGCTTCTCTGGGGCCGGATGGTGGCACACCTGATTGAGCACACACATTACAGTGCACAAGGACCCAGGTCCCCACCTGCAGGGGGTTGCTTCACAAGAGGTGAAGCAGGTCTGCAGGTGTCTCTTTGTCTCTCTCCCTCTTTATTTTCCCCTTCCCTCTTGATTTCTGTCTATATCAAATAAATAAAGATAACAAAATAACAATTTTTTTTTTTGGTGTCTATTGCTGGGGCTCGGTGCCTGCACTATGAACCCACTACTCCTGGAGGCTATTTTTCCCCCTTTTGTTGCCCATGTTGTTTATCATTGTTGTCATTATTATTATTGTTGTTGTTGTTATTGCTGTCATTGGACAGAGCAGAGAGAAATGGAGAGAGGAGGGGAAGAGAGAGGGGAAGAGAAAGACACCTGCAGACCTGCTTCACCTCTTATGAAGTGACCCCCCCACAGGTGGGTAGGGGTGGGGCTCGAACCCGGATCCTTACGCCAGTACTTGGGCTTTGCGCCATCTGTGCCCTAACCCACTGCGCTACCCCCCCCCCCCAATTTTTTAAAGTGTGCTTCTCTGTAGTAGAAGGGATATAGGTTATACCCTTAGATTTTTTTTTTTCCTCCAGCGTTATTTCTGGGGCTTGGTGCCCACTGCTCCTGGAGGCTATTTTTTTCCCCCTTTGTTGCCCTTGTTTTATCGTTGTTGTGGTTATTATTTTTGTTGTTATCGATGTCATTGTTGTCAGATAGGACAGAGAGAAATGGAGAGGGGGTGGAAGACAGAGACGGGAGAGAAAGATAGACACCTGCAGACCTGCTTCACCACTTGTGACGTGACTCCCCTGCAGGTGGGGAGCCCCAGATTTTTGTTTCATTGTACACATGTGGGTCTTTTTTTTTTTTTTTTCTATTGGAACACATTTGGCAAGGCCCTCAACACCAGGTGTTTTTATTTAATTTATTACATATGAGAAAGAGTTTCAGGTGTTGATGGGCAGAGAATGAGAGAGGCAGAACAGGACTACTTAAGTATAGGCAATGCTGGTGATGGAACGTGGAGCCTCAGATATGTGTTTGAACTATTTGCCTAGCTAGGCCCCCCCGCCCACACACACACACCTGGTTTTGTTTATCAGCGCACTGCTCAACTCTGGTTTATGGTGGTGGTAGGGATTTGAACCTGGGGCTTTTGAGACTCAGGCATGAGAGTCTCTGCATAACCAGGTGTTAAGTGTTTTGTTGCCTTTGTTGTTTTTATTGTTATAGTTATTTTTGTTGTTATTCATGTTGTCGTTGTTGGATAGGACAGAGAAACGGAGACAAGAGGGGAGAGAAAGATAGACACCTGCAGACCTGTTTCACTGTTTGTGAAATGACTCCCCTGCAGGTGGGGAGCCGGGGGCTCAAACCCAGATCCTCATGCTGGTCCTTGTGCTTTGCACCATTATGTGCTTAACCCGCTGCGCTACTGCCCGACTCCTCCCCCCCTTTTTTAAAGGTTTCTTCATTTATTTTCTGAAAGAGAGAGGAGGATAGAAAGGCCAGAGCAGCACTCTGTCATATGGGGTGTTGGGGATCCACCTCAGGGCCTCAGGCTGCGAGTCCAGAACTCGCCTCCCATGCCACCTTGTCGGCTGCCATAAAGCACTTTTAAAAAGTATTTTTATCTTTACTTATTTATTGGATAGAGACAGCCAGAAATTGAGAGGGAAGGGGGTGATAGAGAGGGAGAGAGACAGACATCTGCTGCCCTGCTTCACCACTTGAAAAGCTTTCCTCCTGCAGGTGGTGAAGACTGGGGGCTTGAACCTGGGACCTTGTGCATTTTAACATGTGCGTACGTTCAACCAGGTGAGCCACCACCCTGCCAGGAGCAAAGCATTTTTTGTGTATCCGTTTGAGTGCCTAGTGGAGGGTATTTGCTAGCTGAAGTAGGATTATTTTTTAGATGTCTTTTTTTTTTTTAAATTATTTTTTAAAATATTTATTTTATTTATTCCCTTTTGTTGCCCTTGTTGTTTTATTGTTGTAGTTATTATTGTTGTCATTGTTGGATAGGACAGAGAAATGGAGAGAGGAGGGGAAGACAGAGAGGAGGAGAGAAAGATCGACACCTGCTTCACCGCCTGTGAAGCCACTCCCCTGCAGGTGGGGAGCCGGGGGTTCGAACCAGGATCCTTATGCCGGTCCTTGTGCTTTGCGCCACCTGCACTTAGCCCGCTGCGCTACAGCCCGACTCCCTTTTTAGATGTCTTAAGCTCTTGTCAGTAAATATAAAATGCCTGGGTTCTTTGTCATAACTTCGGTTTGAGTGTGTACTTTGCCAAAATGTAACTTGGTGAGTCATAGTTCAGATTCATTTGTAATGGCATTTGTAATAGTACTACATTTGTAGTGGTCACTCTGCCAGGAGCTGTCTCCAGATAACATAGAAAGCCATTTTATCTTTATTTTAGCTTTATTTGCTGAGTTCTGATTGTAGGAGTTAGCAGCAAGCAGATTAATGAGAAGGAGTCAGGCTGCTTTGAATTGGCTGGCTGCTTTGAATTGGCTGGCTGCTTCTGTTTGGTGATTGAGTGCTTTTTTAATGTTGTGACTAACCTGTTCATATGTTCATACACAGAAAAGAGACATCCGAGTGGGAGTGATGTCTCACTTCATTCTGGTTTTGATTTACATTTTCTTTTTCCTTTTTTTTTTTTTTTTGCCTCCTGCCCCTGATTCACATTTTTTTTAATGATTAGTAATGTTGCGCATTCTTTCCATTTGCTTGTTGGCCGTTTATTGTATATCTGTGGAGAAATGTCCAAAAATCCTTTATTTACTTTAAAATGAGCTTACTTATCTCTTTACCCTTTTGTTATAAGACTTCTTCACATGTTCTGGGTAGAAGTCTATCATTTTTTAAGCTTTTAAAAATATTTATTTACTTATTGGATAGAGATAGAGAAATCGAGAGGGGGAGGGGGAGCTAGAGAGGGAGGGAGAAAGAGAGAGACAAAGACCTGTAGCACTGCTCCACCACTTGGGAAGTTTGCCTCCAGGTCTAAGTCTCTTATCAGATACAGAGTTTGCAAATATGTATTCTGTGTACTACCTTTTCGATTTATTCTTCGTTTAAAGAATGTTTATTTTAGTAATGAAAGGACGGGGAGACAGAACCCGAGTATCATCCTCGCACATGAGATGCAGGATATCAAGTGCACCACCTCCTGGGCCACACCTTTTTGTTTCCTTGATGGTATTCTTTGAAACACAGGCATTTTTAATTTTGGTGAAGTCTAGTTTACTTTTCTTTTTGTCTTTTGTTGTCACTTGTGCTTTTTGTATCATGGCTAAGAAACCATTCCCTAACCCATGGTCAAAAATATTTATTCCAGTGTTTTCTTCTGAGAGTTTTAGCCCTTGATCCACTTTGATTAATTAATTAAATATGAGTGGGGGGGTTCAGGCGATAACGCAGCGGGTTAAGCGCAAAGCGCAAGAACTGGCGTAAGGATCCTGGTTCAAGCCCCCGGCTCCCCACCTGCAGGGGACTCACTTAACAGGCGGTGAAGCAGGTCTGTAAGTATCTGTCTTTCTCCCTCTCTGTCTTCCCCTCCTCGCTCCATTTCTCTCTGTCCTATCCAACAACGAATGACATAATCAACAACAATAATAACCACAACAAGGCTACAACAACAAGGGCAACAAAAGGGTGAAAAATGTCCTCCAGGAGCAGTGGATTCATGGTGCAGGCACTGAGCCCCAGCAATAACCCTGGTGGCAAAAAATATATATATGAATTAGGGGATCACATTTATTTATTTGTTTTTGCATGTGGCTCTCCGGTTTCAATGTCATTTCTTTAAAAAGCTTCTCTTTCCCATCAGATAGCTTTGACCCTTGTTGAAAATCACTTGGCCATAAGTGTAAGGATTTTTTTTTTTTCCTCAGAGCACTGCTCATCTCTGGTTTATAGGTATATAGTGTTTCAGGGAATTGAACCTGGGTCTTTGGAGCCTTAGGCATGAGAGTTTTTTTGCATAACTATTATGCTTTCTACCCCCACTGAAATAAAGATTTTTCTTTCTGAACTCTTCATTCTATTTATTTGCTCTCCATTGATTTTATTTATTTACTCATTTATTTATTTATTACCAGAACGCTGTTCACTTCTGACTATTGTGGTGCCAGGGATGAACCTAGGACTTTGGAACGGCAGGCATGAGCTCCTTCCTGTCTCCCCTGCTCTATTTACTTTTAAATATTTCATTGTGGTGAGAGAGACATACAGAAGGAGTTAGAAAGGAGGTAGGGGAGACTGGGAGAGACCAGAGCACTGCTCAACTCTGGCTTATTTATGGTGGTTCTGGGGATTGAATTTGGGACCTCAGAGCCTCAGGTATGAAAGTCCTTTGCATAATTGTTATGCTGTCTCCTCTGCCCTCCACTGATTTTTTTTTTAAGAATAAAAAAGAATGGATCCATGTTTGCATGGTGTCTCTTGTGCTACTGCAGCAGTCTGGGCCTTCTCTGTTCAGGCTTTTTGAGCAGAGCTGTGGTGGAGTAGCCTCTGGTAAACTTGTGCATCCTGCTCTGTGGGGACATTCAGCTTGAATCTGAATGGCCTACTGATGAGGTTTCTGGGCCTGAAAGGAGTTAAGCCTTGACCTGCAGAGAGCTTTCAGACTCATTAAAAACCTTGTGTAACTTGGCTTCAGTCTACTTTCTCGGGCCATTTTTTAGATTACAGTTTAAGTGTTTTGGATTTCTCATTCATCTAGATTTTTTTTCCCTATCCCATGAGCAACATGTAAATACTTTTCTGACTTTGCATATTTCCTCCCAACATTTCTCTTAATGTGCAACATGTGTTTTGTGTCTCATTCACTTTTTACTATTCCATTGGCACTGGGTGGCGTTCTGAAACTGGAATTAGTTGTGACATGTCCACATACCTGTGGTTTTTGTCCTGTTTGGTGTTTCTAAATAAATACCTACTTTTTTTTTTTTTTAATGTGGCCTGATACCTGTTGAGATTACTAGGACAAAGGCACCTTAGATAATGCTTTTTTTTTTTTTTTTAAATTTTGAGTATACGTGGTAAGATACAGGCATATTAGAATGTTGGAGGAATATCGTGTAATATGGCTTGGCAAACTCAAGTCAGCCAGGTTCCAACAAGGTCAAGAGTCTTGCTAGAAATACACAATATACTGGCTCTGGTTTAACTTTTTAGCTCCATGCTCTATTTGGTGTTGGAATGAACATTTCAGTTAAAGTAATTTTCTTTTAAACAAGCCTAATTTTCTCCCTGGAGTTGAAAAACCTCTGTCTACATAGTTTTAAGCCATGAAGTAGGAGAAAATAATTTTCCTCTTGGTACCACTTTTATTAAAAAAAAAAAAAAAAAGTATTTCACAAGACATGTCTGATTAATCTAGTGGCCAGGAGAGTGGCTTATGATTGGGCACTAGATAGCCTCTTTAATGCTTTTTAATTTGCTGGTGCCGCCAGTTCAGTTCACATCATGCCTTTGGTGTCTAAAGCTCAGTGAGCTTAAGCTTACTTAGGACCCATCTGTATCCTGCTCCTCCAGATGCAAGACTGATGGCAAAACCCGCCACTTTGTGTTAAGAGTGACTGTGATGAAGAAAATGATAGGAGGGTAGATGTCAGTGTGAATTTGTGAAATTAGACATGGATTATCATTAAAATGGGGCTTGGGCGATAGCACATCGGGTTAAATGCATGTGGCGCAAAGCACAAGGACCATCGTAAGAATCCCTGTTCGAGCCCCAGGCTCTCCACCTGCAGAGGAGTTGCTTCACAGGCAGTGAAGCAGGTCTGCAGGTGTCTGTCTTTCTATCCCCCTGCCTTCCAGTCCTTTCTCCATTTCTCTCTGTCCTATCCAACAACAGCAACAACAAAAAAGATTATCATTAAAATGTAAAGTGAATTACCTCCACCCCCTCCAACTTATAGCTCCCCCCCCCCCCCAGCTTTTAGCTTTTAACAAAAAAGATCTGAACTTTGGCTTGTGTTTGTAGAGTTAATAATGAAGTATTTACGGGGATTCTCAAGGCACAAAGGGAATTAGGTTTTTCCAGTGTGTTCATTCACTTCTCTCATATGCATTTTCACCTTTTGGGAGAACTGTTTATTTTATAGAGAAGATGTACCTCACACTGCACACCACCCCCTACTGGACACTGGGGTCTTCTAAGTGTCCTGGGCTCCTTGGGAGCTTGTTGTCTATATATTAATAGTTTGGTGTGGTATCAGAACTCGGCACCCAGGGTAACTCTTCATGTTCTATTTTCAGCTTGGATTTACCTTGGGCAACGTGGTTGGAATGTATCTGGCTCAAAACTATGATGTAAGTAACCCTGTTTTTGTCCTCCTTGATTCTGTGCAACTAATATGTGGTGATTGTGTTGTGCTGGGTTAAGATGTGCCTTCCAGGATAAAAGAGATTCACAGGTGTGAGGGAAAGGACCTGAATTTTGCCCCCACCCTCCCCCCCAAAAGAATGCACTGTTTGAAAAATAATAGAGCTTCTGCCTTCCATATTGCCACAGAGGGCAAAACCCCCCACTAGTTCAGTTGGTCTCATGATGATCCTGAGTTGTGTCTGTTAAGCCCAGCATAAGACACAGTTAGATTTTATATTCCTGTGGAAAAGCTGATGATAAGAGAAGAATTAAAGGTTATTAGAGCAATCCTTTCAGTCCTCCCTCCCCCGTATGTCAGAGAATTTTGGTGATGGGTCTGTGTAGGGGGATAGGTTGACAGAGGCAGAGCTTTGTGAAGTGGGAGTTCGAGAGCTTCGCTCAGTAGATGAGCAGACTGTAAGCCGGTGGCACAGCCGCCCATAAATGGGGAGACAAGGAAGGGAAATAGGGACTTTTAATTTGTTTTGTCGTGAAGCTTTTACTATCATGTAAGAAATCCCTTTTGTCATCTTCACTTGAATCATAAGATTCTCTAGGTATGGAGCTTTCTTAATTCATCTCACATTTATAACTTCTAGTTGGCACTGGATTGAGGGGCTCCATGGGTATATAAAAAGTATAAGTCAGAGTCTGGCTTTTGGTGGAGGGGAGGGGAAAGAGGGGTAAGGTAAAACTTCCAAACTCTTAAGCATTTATGAAGCTAGAAATGCCACTCTCTGGCAAATCTCTCTCTTTTATTATCATTATTTATTGGATAGAGATAGCCAGACATTGAGAGGGGAGGGAAAGAGAGAGAGGAAGAAAGAGAGCTACCTTGCTGCACTTGCAAAGCTTTTCCCCTGCAGGTGGGGACTAGGAGCTTGAACCCAGGTCCTTGCGCACTGTAGTGTGTACGTTTAACCAAGCGTGCCGCCACCTGGCCCCTAGCAAATCTCTTTCAGGGGGAAAAAACCTTGTACAACTATTTATCTTTGGCAACAGAGACAGAGAAGTCAGAGTACTGGTTAGGTATGTGTAAAACTGTAACAGTCTTTTTTTCTTTTTCTTTCACAGATACCAAGCCTGGCTAAAAAAATTGAAGACATTAAAAAGGACTTGGAAGCCAAGAAGAAGCCCCCCAGTTCCTGAGGCTGACACCTGCTTACTCTGGACATGCTGAGTCCACTGCACTCGAGGACCTCCATTACTCTCTGAACAGAAAGCTTTCATTTTAACCCCTAGTCTCAGTGATTTCCTCTTTTGCTAGACTGTGTTACCTTAGAGCAAAGATGGGGCCACAAATTCAAAACAGCTCTGACTTTTCTGCTTATCTCCCCCCTTCCTACCCTCCTGCCAGCCCCTTGGAAGATTCCGAGACTGGAATTTTGGTGCTAGATTAGTAAAGGTGACCTTTCACGGTAGTTGCTCCCTTCTTCCAAAGAATTTCTATCGCCTTTTTTTGAAAAGAAAAAAATTGATGAGTTTTGTATGTATTGCTCTCCGGGTATAAGTAATGCTGATTTCACAGTTTACCAATAATAATGGGTTTTTCAACATTTGGTACTAAATTATGTTGTTTTCCAGTAGTGAAAATTAAAATTGAAGAGCCTGTTTCTGATGAATTATCAACTTCTTTTATACTATTGTCAGACAGCTCCCTTGTTGCTGATGTGCTTAACAAGGGTCGATTTGCTATTCATTAGCTGAGAAACTGGATTCAGAGGATCCTGTGAGGAACAGGGGAGTTTGAAAATGATCGTCCTCAGTGAAATCCACAGTCTAATATGTATGGTTTTCTTGAGTGATATATTTGATTCCCACCCCCCCCATAACACTCCCCCCCCCCCCCCCCCCCCCGCCCCAGCACTGCTTAGTTAGCTCTGGCTTATGGTGGTGCTGGGGACTAAATTCAGGACCTTTGGTGCCTCAGGCATGAAAGTCTTTGCGTAACCATTATGCTATCTTCCTAGCCTGAAATCATTTCCTTTAAGGAACTGTAGATGCATTTGACATTGGGTGATGGGTTAATGACAAGTTTAAGTTTTAATAAGCCTCCCAGTATCCCCACTTAAACAGTGCATCTGGATGATGCCTTTATAGTGACTCTCCTAAGATGCCTGGCTCAAATGGATAGTGAAATTAATATTCAGCAATCTGCCTCTCTTTCCAGCTCATACTTTGTGTTATAGCCAGAAATTACCCTTGCGGTTTGTCAAATGTGTGGTCAGTTTCTTTTCTTTTTTTTTTAAGGCAATTCACCGCTCCAAGTCTTGTTCAGTCCTATGTAGAGAGAGGACGAGACTGCACGGCACTGCCCTTTGCCTGGTGCAGCAGTTTTCCCTGAGCTGTGCCTGGGGCTCAGACCTGAGCCGAGCAGATGGCCAGGCTGGAGCCCTGCCCTCACCAGTGAGCTCTCTCACCTGCCCTTTTTCAGATCATAATTTAAAAAAAGTTTGAATGTGTCCCCTTTTGGGTTATTTATTTATTTATTTATTTTACAATCTTTATTTATTGGCTAGAGACAGCCACAAATTGAGAGGGAAGGAGGGGGGCTAGAGAGGGAGAGAGACAGAGACGCCTGCAGCCCTGCTTCACCACTCATGAAGCTCTCACCCTGCAGGTGGGGAACCTGGGTCCTTGCATATTGTAACACGTGCACTCAACCAGGTGTTTCACCACCCGGCCCCCAGGTGTCCCCTTTTGTATGGGTCAGGATTCAAAAGTGATTTTGAATAAGCCACCCTTCTGCCCCTGTCCTCCAGCTCTTGCTTTTTCTGTAGGCATACACAGTTTCCTCGACTTCTGACAGATTTGGTGCCTAAAAAACAGGTGTGCATGAGGGTTTGTTTATTTTTGTACAAGTGACGAAATTTACGTAGTCCCCCCTCCTTTTTCAATGGGAACTGTTTCATGGTGATATTTAACAAACAAGAAACTTCTTTCCTTTGACTACATAAGATTCAGTTGATGGGTAGACCATAATTTACTTATTCTACTGAGGAACGTCCTATTTATTGTTTATTATTTTTATTTTTTGTTGTTATTCTGCAGTGTAACCTTGAACACATATCTGTGCAGGATATAGCTGTAAGCTTAAATTCTGAAAGCATGACTTGTACCTGGAGCCCCATTTCATTTGGCTGTTTTGTTTTAGAAGATTTGTGGAGGCATATCTCCACCGATAATGCTACTTCTGAAGACATTTTAGCAGAATAAGTAAACTGGAGAATGGTTAGACCCCCCCCCCTTTTTTTTTCCTCCAGTGATAACCCCGATAATGTATAATCATCATCCAACGAAGTGACTGTGTTTCACTTTGTGGGTGGAGATTCCATGTATGAAAGACCTACTTAGAAATTTTAGCCCTATCAGTTGTCCTGGTGTGGAAACTAGATTAGGTCAAATTATGGTTTGCCTTCTTAGCAGTATGATACCAGCCAAGCAACTCCCCCCCCCCCCCCTGAAATTGATGTATTCTCTGTAAGATGTGGCTGCGGTACCTACCTCATCAGGTTCCGTGAGACAGTTACAATTTGTCAGTGTTGTGTTACACAGTGCTTTGCAAACTGTCCAGTAAGTAGTAGAAATTAGTCCAACTATGTTGGTTTTTGGTTAAAAAAAAAAAATATATATATATATATGGATATATTTTTTCTCTCACTTTAGAACCAATTTGTGAATTGTATAAAATTTATCATTACTCCGTGGTCACATTCTGGCTGTTGATGACAGTTTATAGTAGCCACCTTAGTCATACCACCTGGCTCACAAGATCTGATCTGGAAGGAATGAGTGGTGGAACTACAGCAGAAAGGATATAAAGGTTCACCATCCCAGAGGGTATTAAAATTGCTACCAGCTTAAACAGCTGTTTCCAAAGAAGAATTCCTTGTCCTTAGCCCACATGCTCATTACTTTCTGTGCATATGGCTTCCTGAGTGACAATTCTTTGGGATGGAGATCATTTAGATACTAGACCTTCTTGTACTATACCTTGTAAATACAGCTCATGTGGATTTAGGGCTTCCCCAGGAGTAGTGCTTAGCATCGCTGATAGGCTCACCACCAGTGGGAACCAGCCAGCAAGTGCGTTCTTACCTTCACCTTCACCATGGAAACCGCTGGGCACTGAAGATGGACTGACTGGGAGGTCACTGATCAGACACTCTCAGTTGTCATTCCTGTGGCAGTGAAAATGGGCTTGGAGTTCTCAGGCAAGATGAACTTCATGGACGTGTGTGAGCAGAATCTAGAACCAGCGTAGCGCTACCTTTGTCGATGAGAGTTTGTGGTGTGGTTTGGTGTTGATTGAGATCAGAATGTTGAAAGTTATGTGTTTTGTTGACTCTTGCCCTCTCAAATGAAGAACCATAGCAAGACGTCCTTTTATTTTTCCCTTTAAGAGTGTGTGAGGGTGTGGCTATGCTAGTGTGTGGGGGTGGGTGGGTGGGGCATACACATATTGAGGTCCGAGGCTGTACTTCTAAAATATTGTAAATTTAGGATATTTCAATAAAACTTGATTTAAAGATTTGCTTGGTATCACTTAAACGTCGCACCTTGATGATCAAAGGGAGTATTCAGCATGCTACTGAAAGTTACTGACGTGGGATAAAAAGGCTTGAAGGACTGACTCTCTACTGACAGTTATGTCAAACTTGAAAAATTGATCTCTAACCTGTAACCCTCTCAAACAAACTGATGGAGAGAAAGACCAAAGCTGCCTTAGGTAAAATTGTGAAAATGACTATAAGAGTTGCCAATCAGTGTTTCTATACTTCTGATTCTGCGTTTTATGTAGCGGGTCGCTGCCTGACTCTTATTATTTACAACGAGGAATTTACATTCGTCTCTTCAGCAACATGGTTTGAACTGTGCAAGTTCACGTCCACATGGATGAGCGCAGACAGCACAGTACTGTCAGTGGATTTTCTCTTAGGAGTTTAATATTTTCTCTAGTTCATTATACAGTAAGAATACAGTACAGAAGGCATGTACTTTACCAAAATCTGTGTTGACTTTACATTATTGGAAAGGCTTCCTGTGAACAGCAGGCTATCTAGTTAGGTTCTGGGGGGGAGCCCAAAGCTTTGTGCAGATTTTCAAGTCAGAGTTGTTGATCTGAATTTATATGTTGTTTCAGAGTTGACTGATTTTCTTACCTTGTTTATTACTCAGTTTCCATTTGTGTGGCTGCAGGGAAAGGTTTTTTTGTTTTTTTTTTTGGTCAGAACCATAGAACAGAAGACGTGTATAGTGTTTTCATTTCCACTAAGTTGACCCTAGAGACCATGCTGGTGTTTTTCTGCTGTGGTCTCCCACATTGTTAATGCTTTTTTTTTTTTTTTTCCCCTGTTCACTCTTCCTAAAGGAACATTCTATCCTGAACTGCAGTAAGTAAAGCTTTTCTTAATTTGCTTTTCTTAAACTTCCCAACTTGGACTTTGCACACAGCATTTCCACTCCTTGCCCAGGTGAACGAACTCTTCTCCCCCCCCCCCCTTCTGATTATTTAGGGTCTTGTGGCAAGGAACAGGGTGGTGAAGGGGAAATATCTGAAAGCTTTGCCTGCTCTTAATAGAAGGTCTGTCTGTGACAGCTTTTCAAACGTCCATTGTATACGTCCTCTAAACCTGAAGGCAACTCAAGTATGGTAGTTCTAGTTGGCCTGGAAAGAGAGAACAGGTGCACAGGTCGGGGCACTGCAAAGCCTGGGCCCGGGGCCTGCTTGAGTCACTGCCTCTGTAGTGAGAGTTTTTGAGAAAGGGGCCATGTGGTTGCATCATTCTCACGTCTAATTGTACAGACCAGACAGGTGCCTTGCATACGGTGTAGGGGGTTGTGCTCTGCTTCTGCCTAGCAATGGCAGCCGTGGGATGAGCTCCCTGTGCACGCCGGTGTTCCCACTGCCCTCTGTGACTCCAGCTTCCTGCTGTACTCAGGCCTCCAAGCGATTGCACACACTTTTCAAGCCTGGTCTCTGTGTGAAGCCAACAGCTTTATTCAGTGTTCAGCTGGAGAAAGCAGGAATCAATTCCAACAGTAGAGGGAAAGCTAGTTATTTATTTTATTTAAAGATAGCACATGAGTCTGTATCTTGGATATGCTCATGTGCACGCTTATATAGCATGTACTTTGTAGGTGATTTAGAGGAATTTTGAAAACAACTTTGTGCCATCATCCCACCTATGGATATAGGTGGGACCGATTATAGGAACCCCCTTTGCAGATACCCAAATTCATGGGTACTCAAGTCCCTTATATTAAATGCTATGTGGAGGGGCTGGGGAGATGGCACAGTGGTTCTGCAAAAGACTTATTCCTTAGGCTCTGAAATCGCCTAGTATCACACACTGGTTTTTCTCTCTGCATATACATTGTGAATGTTCATCTTTTATACAAGTCATCTCACAGATGAGGGGACTGAGGATTCATGCAGTTTAGCTGCAACTTTTCACGGCAACTACAGTCAACTCCTCTGTCTGTGGATTCTACATCATTGGATTGAACCAGCCATGGATTGAAAACTACATGCTTCACATTGTTAGGACTACAGTGGTTTGGTTTGAGCAGCATATATATACTCTGGTCTCTTTATCTTTTCCTCTGTGTCTCATTAAATATATATATTTTTAATGCTGTGTTGAAAAACTGGGAGATAGGGCCAGTTGGTGGCACACCTGGTTGAGCACAAACATTACAGTACACAAGGACCGAGGTTCAAGCCCCAGTCCCCACCTGCAGAGGGAAAGCTTCACAAGTGGCGATGCAGTATTGCAGATGTTTCTCCACCTCTCTCCCTCTCTGTCTCCCTTTTCCCCTCAATTTCTGGCTGTCTTTATCCAATAAATAAATAAAAGATTTAAAAAAAAAACCCAAACCAGGACACAACCCATTTGGTAGATGGGACATTTTACCAAGCATTAGGATATTAGCTGCCTCTCACCTTGGCCCCTGGCCACCACATGGGGGCATTATGTAAAGGAAAGCTTCCTCAGTGATGGAAGCAGAACTATGTATGGTCTCTCTCTGTCCCTCTCTTTGTCTCATCCTTTATCCAGAAGAAAAAAAGGAGTCCACCAAGAGTACTGAGATCATGGTGGCATGCAGCCCCAGCAAAGTCTTGGTAGAAAAGTAAAGACAAAAATGGTATGTTGTGGTCATGGAGGTGGCTCAGTGGTAGGACATAAGGCTTGCATGCCAGGCCCTCAACACCACATATGCTGGAGCAGTGTCCGGCTTTCTCCCTCTAAATCTTTTAAAGTATATCATGAAATGGCACGGTTTATACATATCTTACACACATCCTTGGCATGCTTTAAATCATCTCTAGGTTACCTGTGATACCTAATACAATGTACATGCTGTCAAATGGGTAGGGAACAAGGACAAAAAGAGCTAGTATATATATGCATTATAGTCTGTTTGCAAGAGACAAGAACACTGAGAAGAGCATTACTTACTGCCCCAACAGCAGAGCGGCTTTAAGATGACAAGGGGTTCTTAGATACTTGTCACTGGAACAAGCAACTTGCTTGGTTTGAATTTCTACTTTTGGAAAACAACAGTGCTGTTCTCGAGAGCAGCTGGAGACAAGACTGAAGGAAAGGCTTGTTTTGTCTTAACCAAAGCATTGCTCAGTTCTGGATGGCTAATGGTGGTGCTGGAGACTGAACCTAGGGGGCCGGGTGGTGGTGTACCTACTTGAGGGTACCTGTTACAGTGGACAAGAACCCGGGTTAAACGTTTGGTCTCCACCTGCCAGGGGGAAAGCTTCACAAGTGGTGAAGCAGGGCTGCAGTTGTCTTCTGTCTCCCTCTACTTTTAAATTTTTTAAATCTTTATTTACTGGATAGTGACATCCAGAAATCAAGTGGGAAGGAAGTGATAGGGAGACAGATAAGTGCAGCACTGCTTTCCCACTTGCAAAGCTT
>NC_080169.1:107466292-107493792 GCF_950295315.1 Erinaceus europaeus
TAATTTTAAAATGTTGGGGAGTCAGGCAGTAGTGCAGCGGGTTAACTGCACATGGCGCGAAGCACAAGGATTGGCATAAGGATCCTGGTTTGAGCTCTCCGTCCTCCACCTGCAGGGGAGTCACTTCACAGGCGGTGAAGCAGGTCTGCAGGTGTCTATCTTTCTCTCCTCCTCTCTGTCTTCCCCTCCTCTCTCCATTTCTCTCTGTCCTATCCAACAATGACGACATCAGTAACAACAATAACTACAACAACAATAAAAAACAAGGGCAACAAAAGGGAAAATAAATAAATAAATATAAAAAAATCTAAAATTTTTTTGACAGGACAGAGTAAGGTAGCAGCTTTCTGAGTGAGTAGCCTCATTGGCCCAATGAAAAACGGAGGCATGAATTTATGCCAACTCTTGACTTCTGGGACTGGGTTCCCTCAGCTTTCTGTCTTTGCTCTCTCTCCTCCCATATAGAGGCTGAAAGAATGAATATTAAAAAAAAATATCTTGGGGCCGGGTGGTGGTGCACCTAGTTGAGTGCATGTATTATAATGCTCAAGGACCCAGGTTCGAGTCCCCGGTCCCCACCTACAGAGGGAAAGCTTTATGAGTGGTGAAAGCAGAGCTGCAGGTGTCTCTCTGTCTCTCTCCTGCTCTATTACCTCCTTCCCTCTTGATTTCTGGCTGTCTCTATCCATTAAATAAAGATAAAAAAATCTTTTGGGGGGCAGTATTTCCCAGGATTCACTACTCTGGATGGACTTTTTCAGAGAAAGAGAGAGAGGATAGCATAATGGTTGTGCAAAGAAACTCTCATGCCTGAGTATCCAACGTCCTAGGTTCAATCTCTCGCACTGCCATAAGTCAGAGCTGAGCAGTGCTGTGGTGAGAGAGAGAGAGAGAGAGAGAGAGAGAGTGAAAGAAAGAAAGAGAGGAAGCCACAGCACTAAAGCTTCCTGCAATGTCATGGGCAGCAGGCTTACATCTGGGTTGTGACTAAGGCAAAGCAGGGCATTATCCAAGTGTGCTGCTCTGTCAGCCCTAGTGAGGCAGAATGTGGGGGAGGGTATGTGATCGCTACTCTTGGTGCTTCTGGACAAATCCCCAACCTCTTCCCTAGCAGTGGCGCTCTAGTGGGTGTCTGACTCACCATGTCTTTGATCTGGCAGTGCCCGTAGCTGAAGACGATGGCGTTGGGGGGGTTGCCCACGGGCAGCATCACTGCAAAGGAGATGCACATGGTGACTGGGAGCAGGGTGTAGAGCGGATTAATGTGCAGCGTTTCAGACTGGGAGGAGAGAGAAGGCACACAGACATCAGCCCCGACGTCAGTCAGACCTGCATCTCCTGTCCTTCACACGATGACTCCCGGGTGACTGCTGGCCAGAAACTGTATCCTTGCTTTTTGGAAAAGATTTTCTAGAATCTTTGCTATGCTTGATCTATGTACTAATCAATCACAATTTGAACACCTTCCTTTTTTTTTTTTTTTTTTTTTTGCCTCCAGGGTTATCACTTGGGCTCAGTGCCAGCACTACCGAAGCCACTGCTCCTGGAGGCCATTTTTGTTGCCCTAGTTGTGGTTGTTATTGTTGTTATAGCTATTGCTGTTGTTAGATAGGACATAGAGAAATGGAGAGAGGAGAGGATGATAGAGATGGGGAGAGAGAGATAGACACCGGCAGACGGCAGACCTGCTTCACCACCTGTGAAGCGACCCCCTGCAGGTGGGAAGCAAGGGGCTCGAACTGTGATCCTTTTGCTGGTCCTTGCGCTTAACCTGCCTCCAACAACTTTCTTTAAAAAACAAAACAAAACTGTGGCCTGGAAGGTAATAGGTGACGGCAGCGAGAGTGACAGAGGACAGCACTGGGGCTGCCCCCGGACCCAGGCCTGTCCCCTCAGATCCTCAGGGCAGCCCCTCAACACTTTTGGGGCCCAAGGGGGAGTGGGGGTGGTGGTGAGGGGTGACTGCTTGGCTGACTCACCAGGCTGCACAGGATGGGCAGGAAGATCGTGATGGTGGCTGGGTTGCTCACAAACTCTGTGACAATAGACACCAGGATGCACGCCAGCAGGGTGACGGCCCAGGGCGGGAGGCTGCTCAGGGACAACATCTGGTGCCCAATCCACGTGGAGAGGCCAGAGCTCTGCAGGCAGAGAGGAGGGGACTTGGTCAGAAGGGGGGAGCAAAAGCACACTCCTAGCCCAGCTCTTCCACCCTAGAGGGGTCGGGGAGGCAAGAGCCACCGGTGGTCACCTAATCCAGCTCCCTCCCTCCAGGCAGGGGTGACTTTTATTTTTAAATATTTTATTTTGTGTTTGATAGAGTCAGAGAGAAACTGAGAAGGAAGGGAGAGAGAGAGAAAGACACCTGCAGCACTGCTTCACTGCTCATGAAGCTCTTCCCTCTGCAGGTGGAAACCAGGGACATGAACCTGGATCTTCATGCATGGTAACATGTGTACCCTACTGGGTGCACCACACCCTATTCTTGCTACTTATTTCTCTTATTTAGTCACCAGGGAGAGTTATCGGATCTCCGAGGACGGGAACCTTTCCTGTGGGTGTATGTGCATGCATGTGTACGTGCGTGCATGTATGTTTAGATGGGTAAGTGGGCAGGACTGAACATGAAGAGTTTCACATGAGTAGTAAAGGAGGGATTATAATACATCTGTGCCCAAGGAGTGTGGCCCCTCACTGACCTGTAAGCAGAGTCATTTGGTTCCAACCTGGTTGAGGCTTTATCCCACTGTGATGGATGTCAGGGTGTCCTGTCACTCATGGCTTAATTAATGACTGGATTGGTGTCGCTAGGGCTTCACTGCTCCTGGCAAACATTCCCCCCCCCCCGCCAAGTATATAGACAAAGACAGAGATAGGAGAAGGAGAGAGGTAGAGAGACAGACACAGAGAAAGAGAATGTGGTGAGGGCTGGTCTGGAACTTGAGTTGCACACATGGAGAAGCAGGCACACCACCCAAGTGAGCTGCCTTGTTGATTCCCCGTTGAGTTTCTGTATTAAAACCCTTAGGTTGGGAGTCGGGTGGTAGCACAGCGGGTTAAGCGCACGTGGCACAAAGCGCAAGGACCGGTGTAAAGATCCTGGTTTGAGCCCCAGGCTCCCCACCTGCTGGGGAGTCGCTTCACAGGCGGTGAAGCAAGTCTACTCGTGTCTGTCTTTCTCGCCCCCTCTCTGACTTCCCCTCCTCTCTCCATTTCTCTCTGTCCTATCCAACAACTAACGACATCAACAATAACAATAATAACCACAAAAAGGCTACAACAACAACGGCAACAAAAGGGAATATATATATATATATATAACCCTTAGGTTGCCAAAGGATAGGAACCGGCTCTCCTGCTCTTTCTCCTCCCTCGTCCTTCTGTGGTGGAATGTTCTGACTGCAGATGCAATGAAGAAAAGAAGGAGCAGGGCTGAAGTGAGGTGGGACACCTGCTGTATAATAATTGCCTGATGCCTGTTTGACTACCACTTTCAAGCTGGTCTAACAGAACTGTCAGTAGGCCACCTTTTCTCCTCGTCCAGATTTCTCAAAATGCTCCCTTCATCTTCCACAGGGCACCACCCCCCCTTCGTGGCAACTGACCAGCAAAGGCCTCCAGAATTCTTTTCTCTCTTGGTGCCATTTTACCTCAGAGCATATATATATATATTTTTAAAAAATTTATTGGTAATTTAATATTGATTTACAAAATTACTTGTTAACAGAGTTCTGAATCCCCAACCTTTCCATTGCAAGCTACCGTAGTTCTCCTAAGGTTGCAGACATGGGTTAACTGTCATCTCTACAACTGTCTGTCTACTTTTGTACATAATTGCCCCCTTTTTCACCCAGGTCCAGTCCTCTCTTCCCCTCCAAGCCACACATCACTCAATGACTATATCCAAATGTCCTTCCTTTTTTCCTCTTCTATCTCCGGGTCCTGATGGCTCTCTCTCTCTCTCTCTCTCTCTCTCTCTCATCTCCAGGGCTATATCACTGGGGCTCAGTGCCATCACTATGAATCCACTGCTCCTGATGGCCATTTTTTTTTCCATTTTATTAGATAGGATAGAGAAATATTGGGAGAGGAAGGAGAAACGGATAGATAGATAGACACCTGCAGACCTGCTTAACGCTTGTAAAGCTTCCCACCTGCAGGGCTCAAACCTGGATCCTTGTGTGGGCTACTGTGCTTAGTACTATGTGCATTTAACTGGGTGTGCCAGCCACCACCAGGTCTGTCTCCTTCTCTCTCTCTCTGCATCTCTGCCTTTCTTTTTCTAGCTAAAGAAAAGAAAAGGAGAGAAAAAGAAAAGAACACTCTTCTTTGTTCTCTGTGGAGGGAAACCCTTGCTTGGTAGGAGATGACACTCGAGTCCTCCAAGGTTATTTCTGAGTGTAGGACTTCATGACCTTGGAATCAATGACACCCCACAGGGGATGGGCATCAGAAAGTGAGCCAAGTTTAGAATAGATAAACACCTACAGAGAAGGAGAAACAGAGAACCCTGCCCTGATTCATTCTCAAGGTGGTATTCTACTTCAGGAAGGGCTGACACGTGAGGGAATTCAACCATTCCCCCTCCACCCCCCCTTAGGAGAGCTCTTCCTCAGTCCTCCCAATCAGGAAACCAGGGAGCGCTCCCTGCAGCTTGGATGTAAATGTTTCCAGGGGGCCTAGTACATGTGTGTGGATGGACTGAGGGACAGTTTGCTGGGCATCACTTGGATTTCTGGGCTCTTACAGACCCATTATCACCAGATGCCTGGAAGGAGTTGGCTATACAATCCCATAAGCCTTTTGCTGGTGGCTTAAGGAGTCCAGAGATATGGTGTGACTGTCCTGCTTCAGGACAGCTCACCTCTAATTCAGGTCTCTGAGGAGCTGACACTCAGGGTGGCACAGGATATCTGGTCCTGGCTGGTCTTCTCTCCTCCAGGGTGACTTGACTGAATGCTGCTCTGTTCCTCCCCTTCTCGTCCCCCACCCCCCTTCCTGCCTCCTGCCAGCATCTCTAAATCTTCCCTCCCAGAACCTCCCTGACACTTAGGTTAAGGTCAGGAGACTGACTGAGTGAGTGTGGCGAGAACCCCAGGCTTACCTTGCTGCCCGAAGCCAGGGCGTAGCCTCCTCCCACTAGAATGACGATCTCCCAGGGCATGGTCTTCTGGAAGTCCTTCCATGTAATGATGGGCTCCATCCTCAGTGAGGCTTCCCGGTCATCCTCTGCAGTACAGGTGGGTGGGGAGGTAGAAGCCAGTTAGCCCCCCAGTGGCTGGGTATATGGAGCTGGGGGCGTCTAACTGAGGAACAGCAGGAGTTGGGGAACCACTGTGCTCTTTTTTTGTGGGTGTTGTCAGAAGGGCCTTGGGTGTTGGTATGCTTCTAAATTCTGCTTATAAGACCTTCTGTTTTGATCATTACATTAGGTTCGCTTGTATTACTTACGATGTGGTCTATTTACATAATCACTGTTTTACCTGGGTCCTGCCCTGCCTGCAGGGTATTGGTTTAATCCCCACTGGTTAGATGGAAACTTTCTATGTTCTGTTCGAGCTCTTTTTTTGCTCCGCCCCCTCTCCTAGTCATTTCCTTTCCCTTGTCACTTCCAGTGAAGAGATGCATAAAAGGCGATGTATCTGATTAATAAACGAGATACCGCTTCCCAGCTCAGCCATGAGTCCCTGGTCGTCTCTCTACCGCCTGTGAAGCTAGCCCAGCCCGGCAAATGGTGCCTTGAACAGGGACTGGCACTTGGGAAAAGTGCTTCTGGATATTCTGAGATGGGTGGGCATTATCTGACTAGAGCCAGCCCTTCCCCACCACCCTCCGTTCCTTCCCTTGAGGCTCACTCACCGTCCTTCTTCCTCCCGAAGCAAGGCTTCTTTGCAGGGATGAGGAAGAGCAGGAAACCCAGGAAGATGGAGACAGTGGCGTCTGTCCGGTAGCCTTTCCTAGTGAAGAGACAAGTGGGGCTGAAGGAGGAGGGTCAGGAGAGAACTGGGGGCAACTCGAGGTGACAAGACAGTCGGAGGACACACAGCTTCTTTGTAGGGCAAAGGAGGTAGAGGACACAAGACTTCTTTGTAGAGGGGTGTGCCAACCTTGATCCCTGCTGACATGTTGTCCACCTGTGGATTGATTTATTTCATTAAAAATTGGGGCCAGCAAGATAGCTCACCTGGATACTGCACCTGCTTTGCCAGGTGCAGGACCCAGGTTTAAGCCCCCATAGAACTGGAGGAAGCTTCTATGCTATAACGCTTCTTCTTTTCTCTGTGTGTCTGTTTTTCTCTTCCTGTCTGAGAAAGTCAATCTGGGTCAGTAAAGCGCCAGTGATAAAAACAAATTAAAAAAAAAAAAGAGGGGGTGGGTGGTAGCACTGCGGGTTAAGTGCACATGGCACAAAGTGCAAGGGCTGGTGTAAAGATCCCGGTTTGAGCCCCCGGCTCCCCAGCTGCAGGGGGTCGCTTTGCAAGTGGTGAAACAGGTCTGCAGGTCTCTCTTTCTCTCCCCTTCTCTGTCTTCCCCTCCTCTCTCCATTTCTCTCTGTCCTATCCAGCAACAACAACAGCTATGACAACAATAACAATAACAACAAGGGCAATTAAATGGGAAAAATAGCTTACAGGAGCAGTGGATTTGTAGTGCAGGCACTGAGCCCCAGCAATAACCCTGGAGGCAAAAATAAAATAAAATAAAATAATAAAATAAAATAAAAACTTGGGAGGGCACAAGCGGTGACATATCTAGTTAAGTATACTATATCATGCACAAGGACCCAGGTTTAAGCCCTGGTCCCCAGACAGATGAATATGGGATGATCTCACTCATAGGCAGAAGTTGAAAAACAAGATTAGAAAAGAAAATACTAAGCAGAACTTGGACTGGAGTTGGTGTATTGCACCAAAGTAGAAGACTCTGGAGTTGAGGAGGAGGGTTCATGTCCCGGAACATGATGGCAGAGGACCCTAGTAGGGGTTGTATTGTTTTGTGGAAAGCTAGGAAATGTTATGCACAAACTATTGTATCTACTGTCAAATAAAGAAATTTAAAAAAAAAGATTAAGCCTCACTTCAGGATCTATTTGTTCATCAACCAACCATTTGGACTCATGATCAGCTCTCTGGGTATTGTGATGATGGAGATCTCTGGTCTTGGAAGACAGCAGCTTAGCTTAGCTTCAAACACGTCATCTCACATCATCTCTCTCTAGTTTCAGTCTCATTCCCAGCCAGTGTATACTAGATTAGCTTTTTCTTGCTAGACCACGAATGGGGAACTTTTTTTTTTTTCTGCCAAGGGCCATGCAGATATTTATAATATCATTCATGGACCACACAAAATCATCAACTCAAAAATTAGCACTTTGTGTTGCTATAAAACAAGCTCCTAGATTTGAATTTCAAGTTATTGAATTTATTGCTGAGGGTTGGTGCCTGCGCTACGAATCCATTGCTCCTGGAGGCCATTTTCCCCATTTTGTTGCCCTTGCTTTTGTTAATGTTATTGTTGCCATTGCTGTTGTTGTTGGATTGGACAGAGAGAAATGGAGAGAGGAGGGGAAGACAGAGAGGGAGAGAAAGATAGACACCTGCAAACCTGCTTCACTCCCTGTGAAGTGACCACCCTGCAGGTGGGGAGCCAGGGGCTCAAACTGGGATCCTTATGCCAGTCCTTGCTCTTTGCACCATGTGCATTTAACCTACTGCACCACCGCCCAGCCCTCTATTTTTATCACATTTATTTATTTATTATTATTTTTAATATTTTATTTATTTTATTTTTGAGAGAGAGAGAGAGAGACTGACCAGAGCACTGCTCAGCTCTGAATATGATGGTATGGGGGACTGAACTTAGGACTTTGGAGCCCCAGGCATGAAAGTCTCTTTGCATAACCATTATGCTATCTCCCCTGCCTTATTTATTTATTTATTTTAAATTTTTTGCTTTACAATCATATGGATTATATAATCTCATGGACTGACCCCATATTGTATACAACATCCCTGTTACTTATTTTAAAAAATTATTTATTTATTTATTCCCTTTTGTTGCCCTTGTTTTTTATTGTTGTTATTGATGTTGTCATTGTTGGATAGGACAGAGAGAAATGGAGAGAGGAGGGGAAGACAGAGAGGGGGAGAGAAAGATAGACACCTGCAGACCTGCTTCACCGCTTGTGAAGCGACTCCCCTGCAGGTGGGGAGCCGGGGGCTCAAACTGGGATCCTCATGTCGGTCCTTGTGCTTTGCGCCAATCTTTACTTATTTATTTATTAGATAGAGACAGCCAGAAATTGAGAGGGAAGGGGGAGATAGAGAGGAAGAGAGACAGATACTTGCAGCCCAGCTTCACCACTTGCAAAGCTTTCCCTCTGCAGGTAGGGACCAGGGGGCTTGAACCTGGGTCTTTGTGCATTGTAACACTTGCACTCAACCAGGTACATCACCACCTGGTCCCCAGTTTGTTTATTAACTTATTTATTATTTTTCTTACCAGAACACTTTTCAACTATGGCTTATGATAATACAGGGGACTGAACCTGGGACCTCAGAATTTCAGACATGAGAGTAATTCTGCATCATCCTTTTGTTATCTCCTCTGGGTTTCAGGAACGGAACCCAGCCACTAAAGATGTCCTCTATCTTCTTTCTGACTTCACACTGTCACCTCCTTATAAAAAGAACTTTCCCAGGAGCCAAATGCTCCCTGACTTCATGTCAAACCCTGTGCCCTCCCCCCCCCCCCCAGTCTAGGAGGGGAGCAGGTGCAGGGTAGACCTGAAAATTTTGAGGGAAAAGGCTCTTCCTAAGGATGAGACAAAAGAGGGGGTTGTCACTTACTTCTCAAAGAAAGAATCCCAGCCGGGCACAAAGCCAGGCTCCCGGGTGAACCACAGCACTGTCATGAGGATGAAGAAAAATCCAGTCACCATTTCAGGGTAGCTGCGAAAAGAAAACAGAATGTCCAGCTGCAGAAGCTGGGTGGGAACTGCGTTTCTACTAGCTGGGGGTTAATTGTGTTCTGAGGCTCTTTACTCCCACACCCTGGACATAAAACAAAGACTGCTCAGCCCTGTGATCGGCTGACAGTGGGAGGGAGAGATGATGCTAGAACACAGAATGAGAACCACACTTACAGGAGAATAGAGGCTTCAGGTAGGAAGTCAGTAGAGATGGTTTATTATAGAACAGAAATGAAGAAAAGTCTCTCCTCTCCACAGCCCTACCCCACTAGGGAAAGACAGAAACACCTAGAGGTAATGCATCCACCTGCCAGTGCCCATGGCCAGTGGAGAAGCAATTTCAGAAGCCAGAACTTCCATCTTCTGCACCCTCAAAAGAATTGTGACCTATACTCCCAGAGGGGGAGAAGTGTTAGAGGAAGATGACCAGACGGCTCTGAATCCCAACTCCATCAGGACCCTGAGAGAGAAGAGGAAAAAAGGAAAGACATTTGGAAGTAGTAGGTGTAGGTGTGACTTAGAAAGGAAGTGAAGGCAGGAACATAGAAAAAATGGGCAAATATATATAAATATAGGTATAGAAATAATAGTCAACACATATCTGTGATTCTGGGAGAACCACTGCAGTTTCTAATGGAGGGGGTGAGGATGCAGAACTCTGGAGATGGGGAAGGTGTGGAATTATACCCCTGTTGTCTTATAATTTTAAAAATCAATATTAAATCACTAATAAAAAAAGATGAAATGAGAGAGCTGGGCGGTGGTGCAGCAGGTTAAGCGCACATGGCGTGAAGCGAAAGGACTGGAGTAAGGATCCTGGTTCAAGCCCCCGGCTCCCCACCTGCAGGGGGGTCGCTTCACAGGCGGTGAAGCAGGTCTGCAGGTGTCTCTCTTCCTCTCTTCCCCACCCCACGTCTTCCCTTGCTCTCTCTCCATTTCTCTCTGTCCTATCCTACAACGACAGCAGTAACAACAGCAATAATAACAACGACAATGGTAAAAAACAAGGGCAACAAAAGGGAAAAAGATAAAGTTTTTTTTTAAAAAAAAAGAAAAGAAATGACAACACAGCACAGAGAAGAGAATGAGAGACTAGACAATGATGCTCCTGCTCTGGCATATTGGTGCAGAGATCAAAATGTGCAGGGCGGGGGTGGAGGGGAGGTTCTGAGGCTTAGGAGTTCTTTACTGCTAAGCTATCTCGGACTCTTTCTTTTAGAAAAAAAGATTTAAAAAAATTTTATTTATTAACATAACACAGAGAAAAGAAGAAAGAGAATCAGATATTGCTCTGGCATATGTGATGCTGGGGATCAAACTCAGGACCTCATGACTGAATGTCCAGTGCTTTAGCTTACAACCTCCCGGGTCACTAAAATCAGTCTTCCTTCCTTCCTTCCTTCCTTCCTTCCTTCCTTCCTTCCTTCCTTCCTTCCTTCCTCCCTCCCTCCCTCCCTCCCTCCCTTCTTTCCTTTTTCTCTCTCTCTTTTTTTTCTTCTATCATCCCTTCCTGCTACCCCTCTTTCTTTGTACCTGTTCATGTAGTTAAAATTGTGCATTTCCCGTTGTCATAGAAGGAGAGATGACTCTAAAGAAGACTCCAGGTCATTGTGGGAAGCTCCTAGCATGGGCTGAGGGCTGGTGAATGATGTCTCTGAACCTCTGTCTTTAAATCTTTTTTTTTAAAAAAATTTTCCCTTTTGTTGCCTTTGTTTTATTGCTGTGGTTATTGTTGTTATTGATGTCTTTGTTGTTGGATAGGACAGAGAGAAATGGAGAGAGGAGGGGACGACACAGAGGGGGAGAGAAAGACAGACACCTGCAGACCTGCTTCACCGCCTGTGAAGGGACCTGCCTGCAGGTGGGGAGCCGGGGGCTCGAACCGGGATCCTTACTCCGGTCCTTGCACTTTGCTCCATGTGCGCTTAACCCGCCATGCTACCACAACCACCAAAGTTCTGTTCTGTCCCCCCTGCATTGGAAGGTTCCCTATTCTTTTTTTTTAATTAATTTATTATTGGGTAGAGACAGAGAGAAATTGAGAGGAAAGGGAGAGGAAGAGAGGGAAAGAAACAGGGAGACACCTGCATCCCTGCTTCACCACTTATGAAGCTTCCCCCCTGCAAGTGGGGACGAGGGGCTTGAACCTAGGTCCTTGCTCACTGTAGTGTGTGCTCTTTTTAAAAAATATTTATTTATTTCCTTTTTGTTGCCCTTGTTGTTTTTATTGTTGTTGTAGTTATTGTTGTTAATGTTGTTGTTGTTAGATAGTACAGAGAGAAATGGAGAGAGGAGGGGAAGACAGAGAGGGGGAGAGAAAGACAGACACCTGCAGACCTGCTTCACTGCCTGTGAAGCGACTCCCCTGCAGACGGGAAGCCGGGGGCTCGAACTGGGATTCTTCCGCTGGTCCTTGCGCTTTGCACCACGTGCGCTTAACCCGCTACACTAATGCTGGACTCCCTAGTGTGTGTTCTTTTTTTATATATATATCTTTATTTATTTATTTTGAATAGAGACAGAGAAATTATGAGGGGAGGTGGAAATAGTGTGGAAGAGAGACAAAGAAACACCTGCAGACCACTCGTGAAGCTTTCCCCCTGTAGGTGGGGACCAGGGGCTTAAACATGGGTCCTTGAGCACTATAACATATGTGCACTCAACCAGGTACGCCACCGCTTGGCCCCCTAGTGTGTGCTCTTAACCAGGTGCACTGCTTCCTGGCCTGGCATCCCTATTCTTTATCCCTCTGGGGGTATGGAGCAATTATTATTATTATTATTATTATTATTATTATTATTATTATTATTATTATTATTTTGCCTTCAGCTGCTGGCACCATAAATCTACCACTTCTGGTGGCCATTTTTTCCTTTTTTTTTTCTTTTCCATTTTATTGGATAGGATAAAGAGAAATTGAGAGGAGAGGGTAGATAGAGAGGGAGAAAGACAGACAGACAACTGCAGATCTACTTTACTGCTTGTGAAACGTCCCTGCTGTAGGTATCCTTGCACAGGTCCTTGCTCTAAGTACTGTGTGCGCTTAACTGTGTGCACCACTGCCCGACCCCTAAAGAAGTGTCTCTAAATACCTGAACTCACTTGGTGGGTAAGCACCCCTTCCTTCCTGAAACTGATGGGCCAACAGAACAAGGCTAGGTCTGTGCTCCCCTCCCTGGGCACCCCACTTCCACACTCTCTGGCCAAGGAGAATGAGCTGACTTTTTTTTTACCTAAGATCACCCAGCTTTTCATACTCCTCTTGGATTCTCCTCTCAGACACCTCTTCTCTTTTGGTCTTCTTCTTCTTGCTCAGAGAGCAGGTCTCTCGAAAACTGGGAGGGGAAAAATGAACATGAGCAGAGCTGAATCAAGAAGATGCACCAGGTTAAGTGCACATAGTACAAAGCGCAAGGATCCACTCAAGGATCCCGGTTCAAGCCCCTGGCTCCCACCTGTGGGGAGGATGCTTCACAAGGGGTGAAGCAGATCTATAGATGTTTCTCTCTCTCTCTCTCTCCCACCCCTGTCTCCCTCTCCCCTCTCAATTTCTCTCTCTCCTGTCCAATAAATGTGAAAAAAAAAAAGGCCATCAGGAGCAGTGGATTCATAGTACAGGCACTGAGCCCTAGTGATAACCCTGGAGGCAAAATAAATCAGTAAACAAAGAGGCCAGAGACTCTCAGCTGAATTCACAGAGACTCAACTGCTGGCTTTCTGGGGTCACACCCACGTTCTGCTCCACCCTCCACATGGTCCTTCAGCTTTTCATCTGCCCTGTCACTCCCCATTCTGGCAGTCTCTGCCCTGAGCCTTTCAAAAGATCAATTGGTCTATGAAGTGGAAGCCATATGAAGCTGTGCAAGTGTATTGATGTGGCGTGGGGCCACATCAATACAGTCTCAGGCCACATGAGTAAGAATGGGATGTGGTGGAAATATGGAGGCTTACATATTTCTGTGGTACATTCATGTAGTCGTGTGTATGTGTTTCTATGTGTGTGTATCTGTCTGGAAACAAAGCTTGTTTGCTGTAAAGGTGGGCATTGGTTTTTTATAGTAACTGGAGGTAGAGAATGTAATATCTAGATATCTGTAGACAGATAAAATTCATTGGACAATATTTTCTTGAGTTATTAAAAATAAAACTCGGGAGTTGGGTGGTAGCACAGTGGGTTAAATGCACATGGCGTCCAGTGCAAGGACTGGCATAATGATCCCTGTTCGAGCCCCCAGCTCCCCACCTGCAGGGGGGTTGCTTCACAAGCAGTGAAGTAGGTCTGCAGGTGTCTGTCTTTCTCTCCCCCTCTCTGTCTTCCCCTCCTCTCTCCATTTATCTCTGTCCTATTCAACAACAATGATATCAATAACAACAACAATAATAACCATAACAACAATAAAACAAAAAGGGGGAAAAATAGCCTCCAGGAGCAGTGAATTCATGGTGCAGGCACTAGCTCCAGCAATAAGCCTGGAAGCAAAAAAAAAATAAATAAATAAATAAAAAAAACTCACAGAAGCCAGACCTCTGACCTTCAGCACCCCTTAGAGATCTTTGGTCCATACTCCCAGAGGGATAAAGAATAGGGAAGCTGCCAATGGACAGGATGGGATATGGCACTCTGGTGGTGGGAACTGCATGAACTATACCCCTCTTATCCCACGATCTTGTCAATCATTATTAAATCACCAATAATCAATAAAAGAAGAATAAGTTGAAAAATAAGAAAACGCAAAGCAGAACTTGGACTGGGTTTGGTGTATTGCACTAAGGGACTGTGGTGGGGGGAGGGTCCTGGAACACAATGTCAGAGCACCTAGAGGGGGTTGAATCATTATGTAGAAACCTGGAAAATGTTATCTATACATGTACAAACTATTGTATTTTGGGTTTTTTTTTTTTGTTACTGTATTTTGTTGTTGACTATAAACCATTAATCCCCCCAGTAAAAATAACATAAAAATAAAACTCAGCTCAGAGAGTCTACCCCAATCTAGCACCCTGTGTTCTCCTGCGGCTTCCTCCACAGTTACCCCTACGGTCCCCCTGGGGTCTGTGTGTGGCCTCAGGTGGGCAGGAGAGCCTCAGTGCCTTGGTGGCGGGGCTCAGGGACTCACTTGCAGCCTAGGAAGAGCCAGTGCATCCAGAACCAGCTGACCACCAGCATGATGAGGGAGATGGGGAAGCTGAAGAGGAACCAGGTGCCGAAGTTGACAACATCGGCGGCCGGGTACTGGCTGTGGGGGAATGACAAGGTCAGTGATTAGGAGGGGGGGAGTAAGGGGAGAGGAGAGGGACAGGACTTCTATATGATACACACACACACACACAAACACACACACACACACACACACACACAGATTTGACAGCTAACTAGCACCTTTTGATGCAATCAAAATGAACTTTTGGCATGGGTGATAATATCAGAGCGACATCCCTAGTCCAGTTTTTTTTTTCATTACTTATTTAGGGAGGTGGAGAGAAAGAAAGGGAGAGAAACCACAGCATGACTTTACCACTGACATCCCCCAGATGCTCCCATGATGCTCCCATGTGGTGTCAGGGCTGAGACCCAAGGCTTCATGCACAGTAAGGTGTGTGCTGACTGGGTGAATGCTTCCTGACCCCTCTGCTACTCCTTCTCTCTCTCTCTCTCTCTCTCTCTCTCTTTTTAGATTTTGTTTACTGATTGATGAGAAAAATAGAAGGAAAGAGAAAGAACCACACATCACTCTGGTACACTTGCTGCCGGGGATTGAATTCAGGACCTCATGCTTGGGAGTCAAGCACTTTATCCACTGCGCCACCTCCTGGACCACCCTTCTATCTCTCTTTTAAAGCCTGCTCTAAATACTGGAGCTTAAGATTCACACCCTCTCTGTGCTTTATTTATTTACTTACTTACCTTTTTTTGTGTAAGATATAGAAAAAGATAGAAAGAACCAAAGCACTGCTCAGCTACGGCTTCTGGTGATGCTGAGGATTGAACCTGCAATCTCAGAGCCTCAGACATGACAGTCTTTTGTGGAACCATTATGCAGTCTCCCCAGCCTTTGTCTGTACACTAATATTAAAGCAATGTCCACACTCCCAGAGAACTTCAAGGATCCAGGTTTGAGTTCCTGCTCCCCACCTGCGGGGAGGAGGCACTCACAATCAATGAAGCAGTTCTGCAGGTTTCTATCTTTCTCTCTCCCCAGCTCTCTGTCCTATCCAATAGAAAAAAAAAAAAAAAAGGAAAATTTGCCACCAGGTATACTAGATTCATAGTGCTAGCAATAACCCTGGAGGCATAAAAAAATCAAACAAACACAATAAAACAAATAAATACCCTCCCCCAAATCTCCAGATGGGGCTGGGAAGACAATTTACTGGTTATGAAAATAACTTTATTTTTTTAAAAAAAATTATTTATTTATTTATTCTCTTTTGTTGCCCTTGTTTTATTGTTGTAGTTATTGTTGTTGTTATTGATGTCATCATTGTTGAATAGGACAGAGAGAAATGGAGAGAGAAGGGGAAGACAGAGAAGGGGAGAGAAAGATAGACACCTGCAGACCTGCTTCACCGCCTGTGAAGCGACTCCCCTGCAGGTGTGGAGCCGGGGGGCTTGAACCGGGATCCTTATGCCGGTCCTTGCGCTTTGCGCCACCTGCGCTTAACCCGCTGCGCTACAGCCCGATGGGAGCCTGACAATAACTTTCATGCCTGAGTCTCTGAGCTTCCAGGTTCAATCCCCAGAACCACCATAAGCCAGAGCTGAGCAGTGCTCTGGCAGGAAAAAGAAGATTCTCCAGATGGTGGCGGCAGAACATTAACCCAAGTGTGGCCCTTTCTGAGCACATGGCTCTGTGTGACTGTGTAGGCTGCATGTTCATATAGTGTCCTTTGGAGGCTGGGAGGTAGCTCACTCAGTAGGGTACACACCTTGCAGGACATGAGACCATGGGTGTCAGCCCCCAGTACCATGTGGGAGCACCACAAGTAGCACAGAGGGAGCTCTGGTGATGTGGTGTCTCTTATCTCTTTGTCTCTGTTGCCTCTTCCTACCCCCCTCTAAGAACAACAGAGCAAAATAATTGTCCTGTGACCTGGGAGATGGTGCAGACGATAAGACATTGGATTCCCACACATGAAGCCCTGGGTTTGATCTCCAGTGTCATATGTGCCAGTGATGCTCTGGTGTTTTCTCTCTCTTTCTGTGTTAATAAATACATAAATATTTTTAAAAAATTGTCCTGGGGGAGGGGGTTGGGCAATGGCACACTGGGTTAGCACACATAGTATGAAGTGCAAAGACCTGTGCAAGGATCCTGGTTCCAGCCCCCAGCTCCCCATCTGCAGGGGGGTCGCTTCACAAGTGGTGAAGCAGCTCTGCAGGTGTCTAGCTTTCTCTCCCCCTCTCTATCTTCCCCTCCATGCTCAACTTCTCTCTGTCCTAGCCAATAAAATGGAAAAAAAAAAAAAGAGGCTGCCAGGAGCAGTGAATTCATAGTGCTGGCATCAAGCCTCATAGATAACTCTGGAGACCAAAAAAAAAAAAAAAAAATCCTGGGAGGTATCATGCAAATGCAATGTTCTGGGTTCTTTCCTGGGTGCTGTGATAAAATAAAATAATGGGATGATTCCACTCATAGACAGAAGTTGTAAAATAAGAACAGAAGGGAAAACACAAAGCAGAACTTGGATGGGAGTTGGTGTATTGCACCAAAGTAAAGAACTCTGGGGTGGGGGAAGGGAGGGTTCAGGTCCTGGAACATGATGTTGGAGGAGGACCTAATGGGGGTTAGAATGTTATGTGGAAAACTGAGAAATGCTACACATGTAGTCGGGCGGTAGCACAGTGGGTTAAGCACACATGGCTCAAAGCGCAAGGACTGGCGTAAGGATCCCGGTTTGAGTCCCCCGGCTCCCCACCTCCAGGGGAGTCGCTTCACAAGTGGTGAAGCATGTCTGCAGGTGTCTATCTTTCTCTCCCCCTCTCTGTCTTCCCCTCCTCTCTCCATTTCTCTCTATCCTATCCAACAACAACGACATCAATAATAACTACAACAATAAAACAACAAGGACAACAAAAGGGAATAAATAAATAAATAAATAAAAATAAAAAAAATAAATCTTTAAAAGAAAGTCCTGGGGGGCCGGGCAGTAGCGCAGTGGGTTAAGCGCACATAGTGTGAAGCCCAAGGACGGGTGTAAGGATCCCGGATTTGAACCCCCTGGGTCCCCCACCTGCAAGGAGGTTGCTTCACAGGCAGTGAAGCAGGTCTGCAAGTGTCTATCTTTCTCTCCCCATCTCTGTCTCCCACCCCCCTCTTGATTTCTTTCTGTCCTATCCAACAACAATAACAACAATAATAATAACCACAATAAGGGCAACAAAAATGAGAAAAATGGCCACCAGGAGCAGTGCACTAGTAGTGCAGGCACTGAGTCCCAGCAATAACCCTGGAAGCAAAAAAAAGAAAAAAAAAAAGAAAAAAAGTAAAGAAAAGAAATCTATACCTTTAGCTTAAATATTTCTTTCAGGTCTCCAGTCAGACCTTTCAACATCAACATCGACCTTCCCCACCTCTCTGCTCGTGGAAGTCAAGAGCAGCTCTGTTCCCCAGAATCCTGGCACTCACACTTGGCCTTGGCCTCTCTAGCAACTCAAGCCCTGCTGTGATTCGCTGTGTACAGGGGCCTTTCTCCTCCCACCCATTCCCTAGGCCTCCGCCAGCTCTTTCCCAGGCATCTGGGGTAGTGTCCTAAACTAGCTTCCTGCTGCCTGCTTGGGCCTTTCTGAGCCATGGGGAATTGAGTTTGCAGAAACTTCAATCTCTTCACTCCCTGCGCACAGCTCCTGAAAGGCTTCTTACAGCCTCCCGGATGAAGTCCAAGTTCCTTCATGAGCCTGGCAAGGCCCTTGGTAGTCAACCTGTCATCCTCCCTGGTCACCTTTTGTCCTTGATCATTTATTTCTTTTTTCTTTTCTTTTCTTTCTTTTTTTTTTTTTGAGCCCTGTTTCTTGCCTCTGAGCTTTCCCACACACTGCTGGGTTTGTCTGGAACAAAAAAGAAACCTCTCTTCATTTAACTTGCCCCGACTTCTGCTCTGGGCTGGAAGAGCCCTCCTGAGGTCCTGCCTTTCTTCTCCAGTCCTGGGGAGGGGGTTCCCAAGGTATGCAAGATTTCACTTCTCTTGGCTGTTTTTTCCCCTCCCATTAAAAAATTCAAATAGAGAAATAAAGGTAGACAGAGAAGGAGAGGCAGAGGCAGAGAGGGAGAGAGGGAGAGAGGGAGAAGGGAGAGGGGAGATAGAGGAGAGGGCAGAGGGCAGAGGTGAGAGAGAGAGAGGGAGAGAGAGAGAGAGAGAGAGATGCTGGCCATTGGTTGGGAGTTGCACAGCTGGTTAAGTGTATACAGTACCATGCACAAGGACCTGAGCCAGAACTCGGGTTCGAGCTCCTACTCCCCACCTGTAGCAGGAATGCTTGTGAAGGTCTCCAGGTGTCTTTCTTTCTCCCTATCTTTCCCCTCTCATCTCAATTTCTCTCTGTCCTAGCCAATAAAATAAAAAAAAAAAAAAAAGGAAAAATGGCCACCAGGAGCAGTAGATTTGTAGTGCTCGCACTGAGCCCCACCGACAACCCTGGTGGCAAGAGAGGGGTTGGGGTGGGGCTCTCTATAACAATGATCTACCATCTGTGGAGCTTCCCCTGACATTGTGGTGTGTTCCCACATGGTGCTGGGGCTCAGACCCAAGACTTCATACGTAGTAAAGAGCACACCCAACCAGATAAGCCATCTCCCCACCTTGTCTAGTCCCACACGATGGTAAGGACTTAAGCTTTGTCTTCTCTGGGGAACAAACACTCTCCTGGTCTCAATTGCTGTGTCCTTAGTAGCTTGGCATGTGTTCCTGGCATGCCTAGTGGTCAGTGGCTACTGCTGCCTGTCAACGACTCACTTGTTGAAGTGCTCCAAGAAAATGAGGCTGGTGGAGGTGCCGATGATGGTGGTCAGGCCTCCGATGGTGGCTGCGTAAGAGATGCTCAGGGACAGGCACTTGCAGATCATCTGGTCATGCTGGGACTTGTACTTTCTCTTGAGCTCCTGGCTCCTGGGGCCGGGAGTCAGCGTGTGTGGCCTTTCCTGCCAAAGGGAAGGTCATCGAGTCACTCCAAGCCAGTTTGGATTCTGTGGCACACAAAGCATGAGAACCGGGCCGGGGAGACAGCTCAGTGAGTTAGAGCACAGGACTTGGAGGGCTGAAGGCCCAGGTTCCATCTCCAGAACCCGTGAAGTTCAAAGTTGCAGCCTCACAGAGCCAAGAACAGAGAAAAAATGATGGTGGTAGATAATTTGGCTGAGAATGGATGGTAAGCTGTGGTTTTTTTTTTGTTGTTGTTGTTGGCTTTTAAAATATTTTACTAGTGACTTAGTATTGCTTCACAAAACTATGAGAAAACAGGGATATAATTCTGTTATACTTTACTGTTTCTACCACCAGACTTCTGTGTCTTCACTCTCTCCAGTGGAAACCAATAGTTCTCCCAAGGTCACAGATCTGGGTTGACTATTCTTTCTTTCTTTTTTTTTTTTTTTAAACATTTTTCCTTTTTTTTAAAAAAAATATTTATTTTTTCCCTTTTGCTGCCTTTGTTTTTATTGTTGTAATTATTATTGATGTTGTTTTTGTTGGATAGGACAGAGAGAAATGGAGAGAGGAGGGGAAGTCAGAGAGGGAGAGAGAAAGATAGATACTTGCAGACCTGCTTCACTGCCTGTGAAGCGACTCCCCTGCAGGTAGAGAGCCAGGGGCTCGAACTGGGATCCTCATGTTGGTCCCTGCACTTGGCGCCACCTGCACTTAACCCGCTGCCCTACTGCCCGACTCCCTATTATTTCTATAATTATCAATCTATATTTATATAGATTGCCCATTTTTTCCCCGATGTTCTTGTCTCCTTTTCCTTCCTAAGTCACACCTACTACTTCTGAGTATACTCCCCCCCCCCTTTTTTTTTTTTGCATCATCTCTCTTTGAGTTCTCATTGAATTGGCGTTCAGAGCCCTTTGGTCACCTTCCCCTAACATTTTTCCCCACTCTGAGGGGTATAGATCAAAATTCTTTATGGAGTGCAATTGATTTTTTTAATTTAATTTTGATTTATAAGATGGAAACACAAGACTATAGGATAAGAGGGGTACAACTCCACACAGTTCCCACCACCAGAACTCCGTATCCCATCCCTTCCTCTGATAGCTTTCCTATTCTTTAACCTTCTGGGAGTGTGGACCCAGGGTCATTATGGAGTGCAGAAGGTGGAAGGTCAACTCTGGTTTGTGGTGGTGCTGGGACTTGAGTGTGGGAACTTGGAGTCTCAGACAGGAAAGTTATTGGCTTGACCATTATGTTGTCTTCCTGGCCAAGCAAACTGAGTTTTAGTGATTGTAAAAAAGTGACTTGGGAGTCGGGCTGTAGCACAGTGGGTTAAGCACAGGTGGTGCAAGATGCAAGGACCGACTAAGGATCCCGGTTCGAGCCCCAGGCTCCCCAGCTGTGTGTGGAGGGGTCGTTTCACAAGTGGTGAAGCAGGTCTGTAGGTGTCTATCTTTCTCTCCCCCTCTCTGTCTTCCCCTCCTCTCTCCATTTCTCTCTGTCCTATCCAACAACAAGGACATCAATAATAACTACAACAATAAAACAACAAGGGCAACAAAAGGGAATAAATAAACGAAAAACGGAAAAAAAGGGACTTGAAGGGTTCTAAGTGACAAAAATATTATGTCACTTTCAGGATTTATTTCCTTTTTGCAATTTCTACCTCCTCTTTCTTCTCTCCCTCCCCCCTCCTTTAGTAACACAACGAGACACAGAGAGAGAGAGAATGAAGGAGACCGCAGCACTGAAGCTTTCCTCAGTGGGAGCCAGACCCAAACCTAGATGGTTCACATGGCAAAGCAGAACACTATCCAAGCAGCTATTTCACCACCCCCCCAAAGGACTTATTTCTTTAGTATGAAGCAGAGAGAGCCCAGAGCATTGCTCAGCTCTGGCAGCAAAGTGCTGGCTGGGGACTGAAACTGCCCTCTCTGGGGCCTCAGGCATGCAAGTCCTGTGCTCTAACAAGCTGAGCTATCCCCTGCTTCCCTTTTCTGCATTTTATTTCTGGAGGCTAGCACCCAGATAATTCTTACTTCTGCAGAAAAAAAAAAACCTTAAAAACCTCAGGACAGGGAGTCAGGCGGTAGCGCAGCCGGTTAAATGCAGGTGTGCAAGGACTGGAGTAAGGATCCTGGTTCGAGCCCCCAGCTCCCCACCTGCAGGGCTGTTGCTTCACAGGCAGTGAAGCAGGTCTGCAGGTGTCTGTCTTTCTCTCCCCCTCTCTGTCTTACCCTCCTCTCTCCATTTCTCTTTGTCCTATTCAACAACGATGACATCAATAACAACAACAATAATAACTACAACAACAATAAAAAGACAACAAGGGCAACAAAAAGGAAAATAAATAAATAGAATTAAAAAAAAAAACCCTCAGGACAGGCAAATAATCTATGCAGTGTTCCTGGAGCCCCTTGGAGGATGGGTTTGCATGTCTCTGGTCTAGACTGAACCGCAGCTGTGATAGTTTTTTTTAATATTTATTTATTCCCTTTTGTTGCCCTTGTTGTTTTATTGTTATAGTTATTATTGTTGTTGTTGATGTCATCATTGTTGGATACGACAGAGAGAAATGGAGAGAGGAGGGGAAGACAGAGAGGGGGAAATAAAGATAGACACCTGCAGACTTGTCTTACCACCTGTGAAGCAACTCCCCTGCAGGTGGGGAGCCGGGGGCTCAAACTGGGATCCTTAAGCTGGGCCCTTGTGCTTTGTGCCAGGTGCACTTAACCCGCTGCGCTACCGCCTGACTCCCTTTTTAAAAAAAAATTATTTATTTATTACCAGACCACTGCTCAGCTCTGGCTTGTGGTGGTGCAGGGGATTGAACCTGGGACTTAATGGAGCCTCAGGCTTGAGATTTTTAAATTTTTAAAAATATTTATTTATTTTCCCTTTTGTTGCCCTTGCTTCTTTTTATTGTTGTAGTTATTGTTGTTACTGATGTTGTTGTTGTTGGATAGGACAGAGAGTAATGGAGAGAGGAGGGGAAGACAGGGGGAGAGAAAGATACCTGCAGACCTGCTTCACTGCTTGTGAAGTGACTCCCCTGCAAGTGGGGAGCCTGGGGCTCAAACTGGGATCCTTGCTTTGTGCCATGTGCGCTTAACCCACTGGCTACTGCCTGACTCCTCCCCATCTGTAATTGTTGAAGATACTGAAGCTCAGGTGGTAGAATGGTGGGGTGACTTGCTGAGGACAGTGGTTAGCGGAGTGTTTACCTCCACGGCACATGGTACACCCAGGCCAGCTGCCCCAAGCCCCTTCCAGCCTCTGGGCCAGAGATCCTTGGGAAGCTCGAGGCACTTCCTGGAAGACACAGGTCAGGAGGTGGTAGTCCATTACCTGGGATAGGGGCTGTTTCTTGCCCTGGTGCCTCGCTGTTCTGGCAGGGCTGGTGATTGTGGCCACGCCATTCAGGTTCTGCCAGAACAAAGACCGTTATGCTATCAGGAAGAGGGTAATGCAGAGTATCCAGAAGTACCACTGAGGGCTGGGAGATAGCTCACCCAGTAGAGCGCATGCTTTCAGTGCATGAGGCCCTGTGTTTGAGCCCGCTACACCAACCACATGGAAGCACGACAGAAAGCATCAGGGAGAGCTCTGGGAATGATGAAGTGGCGCTGTGGTGTTTCTCCTTCCTTCTTCCCCCTCCCCCCACCACAAGAAATGAAGAAAACTGGGCCTGTGAGGCCCCTTAGTAGTGGCCTCATGCATGCACAAAGTCCTGGCTTCCTTCTTTGGGCATACATTAAAAAACAAACAAACACTGCCACGTAGTCACCCTAGTGTTAGGTACCCCACTCCTTGGCATGTGCCTGACTCTACTTGACAGGTTTCTACCCAGCCCACCAAGCACCCCATGAGGAAGGGTTTCTGAACTTAGCAAACAAGAACTTTGTTGGTGGGTACAGTGTGGAACTATGCTATGATAATCTTGTGAACCATTATGAAATCACCAACTAAAAAAAAAAACAAAACACAGGGAGTCGGGTGGTAGCACAGCGGGTTAAACGCAGGTGGCTCAAAGCGCAAGGACCGGCATAAGGATCCCGGTTCAAGCCCCCGGCTCCCCACCTGTAGGCAAGTTGCTTCACAAGCGGTGAAGCAGGTCTGCATGTGTCTTTCTCTCTCCCTCTCTGTCTTCCCCTCCTCTCTCCATTTCTCTCTGTCCTAGTCAACAACGACAACATTAATAACTACAACAATAATGACAACAATAAAACAAGGGCAACAAAAGGAAATAAACATTAAAAAAAAAAAACACAGCGGCTGCATGGTGACACACCCAATTGATCCACTCTCCCCACCTGCAAGGAGTGGTAAAGCAGGTTTGCAGGCGTCTCTGTTTCTCTCCCTCTCTATTTCCCCCTCCCCTCTCAATTTCTCTCTGTCTTATCAAATAAAGAAGAGAGGGAGAGAGGGAGAGAAAGGGAGAGAGAGAGAGGGAGGGAGAGGGAGGAGGGAGAGGGAGGGAGGGGGGAGAATGGCTGCTGGAAGTGGTGGGTTTGTTGTGCAAGCACTGAGCCCCAGCAATTGCCCTGGTTGCAATAAAAAAAACAGTAAAAATAAAACAGCAACACCACACACACACACACACACACACACACACACACACACACACACACACACACACACACACAGAATTTTTGCTGAAGGGCGCAAGGGGAAGAAGAAAAAAGCCAAACTTAGCATGGTTCTATTCTCCTGGAACTTTCTGAAATTCCAGCAGCCAATAAAGAAGGTTTCACTTGTTTCCGACACAAAGGAGAGGGGAAAAAAAATCTTGATGTAACAATATCCATAGTTTGCAGGGATCAAAGTGCATCTGTTTAGGGAGTCGGGCAGTAGTGCAGTAGGTTAAGTGCACGTGGCACAAAGCGCAAGGACCGATGTAAGGATCCTGGTTCAAGCCTCTGGTTCCCTACCTGCAGGGGAGTCACTTCACAGGTGGTGAGGCAGGTCTGCAGGTGTCTATCTTTCTCTCCCCCTCTCTGTCTTCCCCGTCTCTCTCCATTTCTGTCTATCCTATCTAACAATGATGACATCAATAACAACAACAATAGTAACTACAACAACAATAAAAACAAGGGGAACAAAAGGGAAAATAAATAAATAAATAAATAAATATAAAAAAGCAAAAAAAAAGTGCGTCTGTTTGGACAAGGAAAAATGTGAAACCAGCTTGGGTTAGTGAGGCCATCTGGTAGTATACAGATAAGTGTCTCCCTTCCCTTCCTTGCTTCTCTCTTTTTTAATTAAAAAATATTTATTTATTATTGGATAGAGACAGAGAAATTGAGAAGGGAGGGAGAAGTAGAGAAGGAAAGAAATAGAGACATCTGAAGCTTTGCTTTACCACTTGTTAAGTTTTCCCCCTGCAGGTGGGGACCAGGAGTTTGAACCCTGGTCCTTGCATGCTGTAATGTGACTGCTTAACTAGGTGCACAGCCACTTGGCTCCTGCTTCCTTCCTTTCTTCCATGCTGTTCATCCCTCTCCATCCCTCTGTTCCCTCCCTCCCTTCTTCCTTCATTCTCCAATGACAGTTTAATATTTAGTTGTAAAATGGGAGAGCAAAATAAATAAATGAAAAAAGAAAATCAAACCCATGCATTTGAGGATTCCATTCCACTAAACTCTTAAAAAAAAAGGACTCCAGTTTGTTAACTATGTGTTTCATGTTTTAAATAATGTTTTCTTAGTAGAAAATCATTTTGACACCTCATGGTACTTTTAATTTTTTTCTTTTTCTTTTCTTTCTTTCCTTCTTTCTTTCTTTCTTTTTTTTCCTTTGCCTCTAGGGTTATTGCTGAGGGTTGGTGCCTGCACTACAAATCCACTGCTCCTGCAGACTCTTTTTTCCCATTTTGTTGCCCTTGTTGTTGCCAATACTATTATTGTTGCCATTAATGTTGTTGGATAAGACAGAGAGAAACCAAGAGAGGAGGAGAGAAAGATAGACACCTGCAGACCTGCTTCACCACTTGTGAAGCAACTCCCCTGCAGGTGGGGAGCCGGGGCTCGAACTGGGATCCTTACGCTGGTCCTTTCTTGCACTTTGTGCCATGTGTGCTTAACCTGCTGTGTTACTGCCCTCCCCTCCTCTCATGGTACTTTTTACTGATGAAAACTGATGATTTTAAGTCATAACCCACAGTATGAACATTCCTGTGTAAAGTCTTTTAACTTAAGCTTTTGTTAATGATTGTGCCTCAAAAAACAAACTTCACGTATAAGATACTATTTTTCACCCCAGCTCTTTGTGATTCTGTATTTTAATAACTATTTTAGCCTTATTTATTTATTTATTTATTTATTTATGAGTGCTACTCAGCTCTTGTTTATGGTGGTGCAGGGGATTGAACCTGGGACCTCAGAGCCTCAGGCATGAGAATCTCTTTGCATAATCATTATGATGTCTCCCCTGTCCTAATAACTATTCTAATTTAACACTAACTAAAATTTCTCCATGTGAATAGCAATTCTTTTAAGGATCTGCAGATGGAATCCTCAGAAAGAAGTTTGCAAGGTGATCGTGGATCTGGGAATTTAGGGAGTGACAGCTAGTGGCTTTGCATAATGAAAGCTCAACTTGTGTTTGCTGTGACTGAGCACAGTACCCAGGTCTGGGGTCTGGAGCTATGTCTGAGCTTTTGTAAGCAAAGGACACCGCTCAACTCTCAGACAAGCTGCCTGCCATCTCCATCCTTGAGTGACCTTGTGAAACTTCCAAGTGAACCTGAAGCCCAGAATTAAACCTTAGGCTGTACCTTGTTCTGCATCAGAGAATCGAGGTCTGCGGTCGGTGATCTGGAACAGAGCACAGGAAACAAGATCACAGTGGGTGTCACTGCAGGTGACCCTGGTTTTCCAGGCTACAGAGATGACACTGCCTCCAATTCTCCCCTACTTTTCTGGGGACATTGGCAAGTTTTGAGAGAACAGGAGTATATCTTCCTGAGGTCAGGGTAGTGCATCTCCTTTTTTTTTTTTTAAATATTTTATTTCTCTTTCTCTCTCTCTTTTTAAAAATTATTTATTTTAGAGAGAAAGACCAGAGCACCATTCAGCTCTGACTTTTATGGTGGTTGGGGGAATAGGTGGGAGTGAGGATTGAACCTGGGACTTTGGAGATTCACGCATGAGAAATTTTACATAACCATTATGCTATCTCCCCCACTTGTGCTTTTTTTTTTTTTCTTTTTAAAAATTCAGATATAGAGGGAAGGCCAGGGGAGAATATCACTGAATCATTCTACCATTTATGGAGCGCCCCTTAGTGCTGTGGTGCTCTCATGCACTGCTGGGGCTTGAACCTACGGCCTCAGGCTTGGTAATGTACCTGTTCTACAGGATGGACTCTTTTCTGACCTCTTTCCTCTCTTTCAGTTTAAGGGGAAAAAAATTGGGCCTAGGAAACCACTTGGAGGTATTGTACATGCATGAGACCTGACTTTCACCTCTGGACCACTTAAAAAATTTTAAGACAAAAACAAAAGAACAGCAACCAAATTGCTGTTAGCAGACTCAGGGCCCACATCTTTCCTGGAGTCCAGAACAGACCTGGGTAGAGCAGGGAACTTGGGAGGAGGGAGGTCATACTAATTAAAACATTTTTTATTAATGATTTAATAATGATTAACAAGATTGTAAGAGAACAAGGGTACAATTCAATACCATTCCCAACATCAGAATTCCGTGTTTCATCCCCTCCATTGTAAACTTCCCTATTACTTATTCTTCTGGGAGTATGGACCAAAGTTCTTTATGGGGTGCAGAAGGTGGAAGGTCTGGCTTCTGTAATTGCTGCTCTGCTGGATATAGAGAGGTGAGACTTCAGGTCACTGCTCAGCTCTGTCTTATGGTCGTGCTGGGGATTGAACTTGGGACCTTGGAACTTCAGGCATGAGAGCCTCTTTGCAGAACCATTATGCTGTCTCCCCTACCCTCATACTCACACTTTTAAACAAAAGTATTACTATTATTTAACTTTACTATTTGCTAAACCAGAGAGAATTTGAGAGGGAGGAGGAAAGAGAAAGGGAGAAAGAGACAGAGAAACACCTGCAGCATTACTTCACCCCTCTTGAAGCTTTTCCCCTGCAGGTGGGGACTGGGGGCTTGAACCTGGGTCCTGTGCATGGTACTACATGCACTTAAGCAGTTGTACCACCTCATACTCACTCTTCATTGACAAAGATAAGCTCCAGAGAGGGTTGTCTGTGGTGAGCATCTGGACCTACAGCAGCAAGAGAAAGCAGGAAATGAGAAGGGGGCATCCTTGTAGGGGACCCAGTCAGGCTCGGGCTCAGGGCTGGGGCTCAGTGGACACCAGGGGAGGAGGCCCCTGCAGGGTTTGCCATGCATAGTGACCCTCC